>NW_027530644.1:4869526-4884658 GCF_008692635.1 Crocuta crocuta | reverse complement strand
AGGTTGGCACTAGTTCCGGGAGAAAGATGTATGTTAAATTGTTAGGATAGTACCTGCTAAAGGAATAGGGGAATGATTAAGATGACCTACAATCTGAAGGGTTCTTCTGCTGAGCGGCTTAGATAGCATGTCACCAGCCTCCTCATTTGTTAGAGTCTTCCTTTGATGATGGAGGAGCAGAGACCTAAAAAAAGATTAAATGCTGAGTTGGTGACCTATCAATGATGTCACCCTCCATTTCTCATTGCCCACTTTTATGTCCTTTGCAGCACACCAAGAACCTTCTTTCTCCCTAAATCGATCTTTTCATGAATGGTTTACCTTAATTAGTATCTGTCAAAGAGCACTCATTTTATTTGACAAGACTGACAGCATTTTCATAGTCCTTTCTACTGCTTTAGTTATTAATCCATAGTGGGAATTCTAGAAATTTGTGGGTTGAGTTGGTACAAGTGGAAAAGATAGGTCTGTAATGTCTTGCTTAGAATACCATCTAGAAAATATTACAAGTTGTTTCAGTTTTGCTCCTCTTCAAAGTGGATGTGAACTTAGTATTTTGGAGAGTACATACGACATCTAGAGACTCAAAATATATTTGTTTGAAATGAGATTGTACTTAAAAGCAATTAGGAATTTATTCACATTCTAACTCCCAAGATAGTGTTGATTCATTTCACTGTTTGCTTTGACCAGAGAGTTGGTCTAACCTAATTTTAAGTTGTGACTATAAAATAGAAGGTGATTCCCCTAGAAGAAAGTTTGTGTTATAACTCACAGTAAACCTTTCTACTCCACAGAAGGAACAGGAATGGACCAGTGTGGGTATGCCATTCTTGTATAATCCTCAACAATGAAAGTATAATCCTTTCAACAGTGAAAGTATAATTCCTTTCATTCTTTTCATTTTATTGCGGTTAATGAGTGCAAATCTAAATCACCACCCAAATACTGCTCATATATTTTGTTTTTATTTTAATTTTGAGAAAATATTGGAAATACAGGAAAGAAAAACATAACATCTATTTTCATGTTTTTTAATGCGGTAATGTGTTATCGCTTTTAATGATTTGTGGGAGGGAACATAACTAGTTTGTTTTTGAAAGAACATTTTTCTTTATTCTCCTTGATGATAGGAATTAGTGAATACTTTTATTAATTGTATTTACAAGCTCGAGGGTGCATAGTGAAGTTAAAAGTATACATCATCAAAGCATTCTAATTTCCTTAGGGAAGGGTACATTTATCAGATTAGAGTTTTCTTATTAGGTATTCAGTTCTTGATTCTATGAGGCTGTTTCCTCCAAAGAAAAATTGAAAAAGTTTCATTTAAAACTCATATGATCATTTTCTAAGAGGAAATCCCTAAAAACACTAGAAATAAAAGTCAGCATTTCTTAGAAATTTCGATTCTGTCCTTGTCAGCATTTTATACAAAAGCCAGTGAGCACCGTAGTTACACCTTTGAAGAAAAAACAAAAAAGAATAAAAAAGACTTTGAAATTTTGCCATCAGTACTGAGTAGCCTTTGAAGGAATAGTTCATATTTATTATGTGATAAAGAAATAAAAAGAGAGAGACATTTTGCTAAGGTGATTGGTTTTTGAAAACATTGGCTGAAACACTGGATAAATTTAGAGCACTCTGTTACTGTAGAAAGCCAGAAAGAAGATAGGCTATGAAAAAATCTGAAAGTAAATATCACACCTATAACATTTAAAGTAGATACAAGCTGTCTCCTGGAGACCTTAATGATTATATTTCTTTTATATGCTGAAAGAAACACTGTCACCTTTCTGTAATGAACTCAATAGTACCTGGAGGCTTTTTAATCTTAGAAGTTTATAGTCATGCATCAGTGCTGAAATTGTAGATCTCAAGTGCTTTATGATTGAGGAGAACTCTGGACACATACGATTGGATGTCACTAACTTTCCACTGAGTTCCCTTGCTACTGGTTTTTCAATGTAATTTAAACTCCCTTATTGACAGAACACAGTTCTAAATGACAAACAATAAAAATTTGAAGAAAAATACAACAAACAAAATTAAACCATTTAAATTATTGGCTTCATGTTAACCACTTAAGACCCCAAAGAAAGTAAATTGTAATTTAGATTGAACTCATAGAAGTTCATCACTTCTATTATTTGAGAAATTTGCTTTGCACACATTTACTATTCATGAATGTTTTATTTTTGTAAGCAAAACATTTTAATATTATATAGCAATGTAGTTCATCAAATAGTATAATGAAAATGGCATTTACTTAGGAAGGAGAAAGACTTTTCAACTATTCAGTTCCAGTTTGTTCAAGAGTTTTGGAGTAGAAAAATATTCACTTGTTATATTCAGCTAAATATTAAAAAAAAAAAAGCAACTCTGGCAATTAAAAAAAACTGACAGAATTTACTGATATCAGTGGAATGACAACTGTTTGGAAAGCTTATTTCTAGATTTTTCTGCCTGCTGAGTTAGGAGAGAGAGAAGACGAAATATATACAAAGGATGCTTAGCATGATTTCAAATAACTGAATGCTAGAAAGTCACTTACATTTTCTTTAAAATTTCTGAAGACTACTTAGGAGGGCTCAAGTAGGCCGTTTGTTTTTCTTTTTTTTCTCTTAATTCTTAGCATTAGGTGTCTCCCAACCCTATACTGTGGAAATTTATTGAATGTGATATATCACCTTCTGGAAACATGTATCTCTATGGTAGTTTGTTTTTGCTAATAATCATTAAAGCATAATATTTCTTTAAATAAAAAAAATATAGGTGAATAGGTGCAAATATCATTTAGGATAAGTCTTATGTTTTATGGAATCCTATTTTATAAAGCCTAAGAAACAATCATCGGCAACATTTAGTTTAATGATTTTCCAAATTTTTGCTTATTTTTACCTTAAAATGATTGAAAAACAATGTTCCCTCTCACACATTTTCAAGCTGACATTTTTTATCATAATTTAAAATGGATGCAAGAGTGTAGTTAATGGTATTTTGTAAATACTGACTTTTAAAAATAAAACTGCCACATATAATAGACTGTAAAATCCATAAGGACTTTATAGTTACCATTATTAATTTGAAAATACATGTACAAACTCTTAACAGCCATAAATTTTCTAATTTCTCTTTCTTCTTGGACTTGTGTGCCTGATCCACGTTTTCCATAAAATTTTAAATCAATGTAATGTATCTTTAATGCATAGTGTTCCGTTTTAGATCATTGTATCAACTTTTGCAAAAAAAAAATGTGAAGTAAACTAAAATTTAAAACAATTTCCCACGGCCAATGATTCTAGGTGTTAAAATTTTTCTTCTGAATTATCTTAATGTTCATTAGGATACAGTTGATAATATAACATAAACGTATTCAAAATTAGGTAAGTAAATGTTATCTCATAATAATATGGTTGCAGTTGAAACAATAATTCCTATATATGTGCATAATAAATATTATTTTTTGTTAGAATAATGTTCAGCTTCAATTCTACTCCTGTTTTTCATTATGATAGATGTTAACTACTGAGCAAACTTGCTTATATAAAAAATGGATGTGAATGAGAAATGCCACTCAGTGCTTTGTGCCATTCTGAGATACATGCATAATATTATATTATGATGTATTATTAAAAATCATGTTTAAAGTTCAATCGGCAGATAGTTCTGTCAGGTTCTTCAATTTTGTTGATCACCAAGGACTGGATGTCATTTGACTAGTATAGAAATTTGTTACCCAGTTATTAGAGTTCAATTACACAAGAGTATTTTATTATTTTTCTTTTTTTCATTCTTCTCTAATTTTAATATCTTCAGCGTCAGCCCATGAAATATACCATAATAAGATAGAGGTTAGGTTTATCATTTAGGTTTATCATTGAAATAGGATTGAAAGAGACCATTGCAGTTCATTTACTCTATCAACGTATTGTCTCCAGGGAGCAAGACTCATTCTGGTCAGACAGAACATCCTAGTCACTTATGACACACTGGAGAGAACCTGGAAACACCAAGGTTAATGATTTCTCTGAAACTTTCTCTTTATCCGAAATTTGAACTGGTTTAGGACTCCCAAAGGTAAGAGTGCTTACTATGCAAAAGTTACAGAAGGAGTATTTCCCCTTTTTTATTTTATCTCACTAACAAGTAAAATTTTCCTATACAAGCAAAATACATCATCTGGTAAATTGAGCTTTTTCTCATTCTTGATTTCAGTATATCATCTCATTGTATAGCATTTCCCTTTCTTTATATCTATAGAGGACAATTCTCTTACGTGATGTCAGCAGTCCACTAAATTCCACTATGGCTGACAAAGAAGAGTGTAAGGGCTTTCAGAGAAAGTGTGTAGTAATTATTAAAATGCCCTCATGTCATATCACTTGGCCTGTGGGTCACTGACTAACCATAAACAAGGACTCACTTTATCATTTCAGTATTCCAGTTTGGCCTAATTTAGGTTATACCTATTGCTTAACCAAACATTTCTTTCTTACTTAATTAAGACTTTGAAATATTGAATTTAGGTCTGGGAAAGAAGTAATTTATAGACTATATAGTACTATTTTTACAGATGAGGAAACCAGTGCCAAAAGGTATAATTGATTTTATAAAGCCATTTTAGTTATTTATAAACTGTTCTCTCTGCCAGCCCAACACTCTTTCCGTCATTATCTGCTTCCTGTGTAGCATCTTGTGTTCTTTCAACATATAACTTTCAGAAGTCTGCAAAAGTAAATGAACACAATCCTGTTGGGGTCAACCTCCACAGTATGCATCAGGGTATGGTGATACACACATGCCTATGTCAGTTTCTATTTCCCCAAAAGCAGAGCTGGAGACAAGGGCTTGGTTGCATATAGCTTAATGGGCAGATTATCTAAGGAAGCAAGATTGAGGATTGGGGGGAAACGAAGACAGAAGGAAAACCAGTATTATGGTATATTTCCAAGGCCACCTCTCTGAGAAATGAGGAACATATTTCAATAAATATTCTGAGAAACATACAAGAGGGTTCTAAGAATTAACCAAGCAGAAAAATGAGAGGTATTTACTGTCCAGATCACATCAATTGTTTGACAGTTACTGCTACAGCATTAACTAACCCATGTTTCGGGGATGAAATTTTGCAGAGCAATGAGATATCAAATAAGACAGACTTAAATTCAAATCCTGGCTTCTTCATTTTCAAATTGTGTTTGTTATTTTTAATGTGTATTTTGGAGATGTATACTCATTTCCCCCATATCTTATTTCAATGTTATCTCATTGGACTGTTGTCAAAGGCATTTGTTGTATGTGGCTGTACAGGGGCACCTGGGTGGCTCAGTCTCTTGATTTCGGCTCAGGTTATGATCTTGTGACTCATGAGATTGAGTCCTGTAACGGGCTCTGTGCTGACATCACAGAGACTGCTTGACAGAGACTGCTTGGGATTCTATCTCTATCTCTCTGCCCCTCCCCTGATCATTCTCTCTCTCTCTCTCTCTCTCAAAATAAATAAATAAACAATAAAAAAAAAAAACCCAAGGACTCCTGGGTGGCTCAGTTGGTCAAGGGTCTGACTCTTGATTTCAGCTCAAGCCATCATCTCATGGTTCGTGGGATCGAGCCCCACATAGGGCTCTATGCTGACATCACAGAGCCTGCTTGGGATTCTCTATTTCCCTCTCTTTCAGGTCTTCCCCAGCATGTACTTGTGCACACACGCAAACACGCACACACACACACACACTCTCTCTCTCTCTCAAAATATTTAAATAAACATTAAAAAACCCTATTTGGCTGTACATATTTTTCTTCGTATAGTAGAATTTAGCAAATGACAAATTTGTATTGGATATTTTTCAAGTACTTGAAATTCATTGTCAGACAGCATAACCTAGTCATGACATGTCATGTGTCTAGACTGCACGAAGTCAAGGGTATGTTATAGTGCAACTCCTGAGTACGTCAAAGGGAAGAAAAGCATAAGTAGCACCAAAATTATTTTTCAGGATTTGGCATATATATAACTATGTTAAGAAAATGGGAAAGAAGCCAGTTTCAATAGAATGACAGTGACTCATATTTCATGAATACTAAGAATTACAGGATGTAGATGATGGGAAATTGAGAGGACTGACAATTACCTTGAGACAGAAATGCTGCTTTTGAAATTTATTCTTATTATATGAGTGCCTGTGCCCTGAAAAACTTACATATATCTGTATAATCCCCAAGGATTCTTCATGATGTATTCCTAGCTCATATATGCATGAGATCAGAGAACTCCAGTTGTTAGCAAGAGAGGAAAGCCATAAGTATAACGGATTAAATGATTAAAATAGCAATGGATTTGCACTTATGTCTGCATGGAAAAATTGCTAGAGATTAGATACACCCTAGGTAGATGCCAGAGTTGTTGCTAAATTGTTCTAAATTTCTTGATGATATAATGATGACAATGTTCATTTCTTTAAATATATCCCTGAGTGTGCTATGCTATTTGGAAATATATTTTAAGTTAGAGATTTAATCTGGCTTTGAAAATGTGGCATTCTCATATTCTGAACCAGAATACATGTTTGAAAAATTCCCTTTTCAGTTTTTTGTTACTTGGGTAACAAAAATATATTGACACTTCCTCCATGAAAGATAATTACAAAATTCATAACTCATAGTAAGGAAGATGAACATTGTGAGACTTTTTTTCCTTACCCAGCTACTCTGCGATGGTGCCATCTTAGCACTTACGTGCTAAACTCATGCTTTTTAGTTGCAAGATACACTTATCCATTTTAAAATACAGTTCAGTCTGAAAGCAAAACACCAGTCCAGATAATTCCTCAAAGTCTCAATTCCTTCTATATTTCAGAATATTAAGTGGAAAAAGAGGGAGAAAGTATGATGATTATTTAGAAACTATTTATAAGATAAAGGCAAGAAAGGGCCAGTCACATGTAGTACCCATGGTTTAGGCTTCACCAGCCTGTGCCTCAAAATACAGTAAAATTGTTTATATCCAAATTAGAATCCATGAACCTTCATCTCTGGGCTGCTAAATATAAATTGCACTCAATGTATTTCGTATTATTTTCAGAAATAATAAAATGAGACTCCCAATAGTCTCATAATACAGCCTGTTAGCTACAATTACTGAGGGTATTACTTCCTTCATCTTCTTCAGGTTCCCATCTGTTTACATCAACTGCCTGTGAAGCCACTTAGTCACTGCCTACATTGGGGCATCTAGTGTCCATGTTAAGTAATCTGACTGTGAGTGCTGTCTTCCAAGGCTTCCAGTCTTTTTTTTTTTTTAATTTTTTAATGTTTATTTATTTTTGAGAGAGAGAGAGAGTGCAAGTAGGGGAGGGGTAGAGAGAGAGGGAAACACAGAATCTGAAGCAGGCTCCAGGCTCTGACTGTCAGCACAGAGCCTGACATGGGGTCTTGAAATCACAAATGGTGAGATCATGACCTGATCTGAAGTCAGTCACTTAACTGACTGAGCCACCCAGGCTACCCCCCCACCAAGCCTTCCACAGTCTTGAAGATTCCAGATAATGATTGGTTTCTATGAAGAATTAGGGTTAATAGCAAGAATAGACTCCTCTACAGTAATTTACCACACTTTGTTCCTTCAACCCTAAAACACTGTATCTTTTTTCACAATCTTAAATGTTTATTTATTTATTTTGAGAGAAAGAGACAGAGTGTGTTCATGCACATGAGTTGGGGAGGGGCATAGAGAGAGGGAGAGGGAATCCCAAGCAGGCTCTGTACTGTCAGGGGCAGAACCCAATGCAGGGCTTAATTTCACAAACCATGAGATCACGACCTGAGCAGAAATCAAGAGTCAGATGCTTAACCAACTGAACCACATAGGCATCCCATGTTTCCACAATCTTGCCAGTTATACCAGACAGTCTGTCAGCTTCTGGTCCTGTGTCATCTAATCTCAAGAGTTTACCTGGTCCAGGAGCCTGCTGGAGTATAGGCTCTGTTCCTCTGCTTTAAGGAAGAAGTAGGGTTGAGGAAAATTGGGTGAAAGGTGAGGCTTGTTTCTTCTGATAATGTTTGTGCCTTGATTAAGCCAACACAAGCTGCCTTATTGCACCCCCATCCTTACTTAACTCATAAAAATAAACAATCACACAGTTGATTTTATTAGTAAGGAAACTGATTGAACAAAGGTAGCTAACATGATTGAGATCATACAACTAAGCCAGAACTGAAATCCAAGTAAGTCTAAGACCATACAAACCATGGCAAATATTATGTGACTGAGTTATAAAAACAAAAACCTGTTTGCTGTTTCTCTTTGCCAGTATGCCATTATGGAATGCAAGTCAAAAAGGAAATCTGGCAAGTTGAGAATTGTAATATTTTTTAAAAATTGGAAAGGGTATTATAGATTCTGTTAATTAAATTTCAATATAATATTTTCATTTAGATAATGTTGATCATCATTTGCAAAGATGACATGAGCAAGATTAATGTATTTTTCTAATTTTTTTCCATTGTGGTAAAATATACTGACATAAAATTTACCATCTTAACCATTTTGAGGGTACAGTTTGCTGGTATTAAATATATTCATCTATTTTACAATCACTCTCATCCATCTCCAGAACTCTCTTCATTTTGTAAAATTGAAATTCTTTGTCAGTTAGAAAATAACTCCCCATTCCTTCCTTCCATTTAGCTCCTGGCAACTACCATTACACTTTGTGTCTCTATAATTTTGACTACCCTCAGTACTTCATACATGTGGCATCATACAGTAATTGGTTTTTGCAGCTGGCTTATTTCACTTGACATAACGTCCTCAAGGTTCAAGCCTGTTGTAGCATGTCAGAACCTCCTCTCTTTTTAACAGTGAATAATATTCCACTGTAGGTTCACATGACAATCTACTTATACTTCATCTGTTGATGGACTCTTGGGTTTCTTCCAGATTTTAGCTATTGTCAATGTCTTAGTCTGTTTGGTCTTCTATAACAAAAATACCATATACACTCTGGCTTATAAACATCAAAAACTTACTTATTATAGTTCTGGAGTCCCGAAAGCCCAAGACTGACATGCTGGCAGATTCAGTGATGAACAGCTTTTTGGTTCATACATGGTCATCTTCTAGCTGTGTCCTCATATGGTAGACAAGGCAATAGAGCTATCTGGGGTCTTTTTATTTTATATAAGGACATTATTAATCCCATTCCTGAGCATTCCACCTTGATGTCCTATTACTTCCCAAAGGATGTATTTCCTAATACCATCATATTGGAGATTAGGATTTCAACATACGAATTTTGGAGGGACATAAATACTCAGTCCACAACAGTGAATAATGCTACTATGAACATGGGTATATAAGAAAGATCCTGTTTTCAATTCTTTTAGGTATATACCCAGAAGGGGAATTTCTGGATCCTATGGTAATTACATTTTTTTTTGAAACCACCATACTGATTTCCACAGCAGCTGTTACCATTTTATGTTCCACCAACAGTGAACATTTTCCCCATAACCTCACCAATACTTGCCTTCTTTCCTTTTTTTTTTATAGTAGCCATCCTGATGGGTGTGAGGTGCTATCTCATTGTAGTTTTAATTTGCATCTTCTTAATAATTAGTGATGTTGAGCATCTTTTCATGTACTTATGGGCCATTTGTACACCTTCTTTAGAGAAATGTTTATTCAAGTCCTTTGAGGATTTTTAATTGAATAGTTTGTTTTTTAATCGTTGACTTTTATGAATTCTCTATATAATTTGGATATTAATGCTTTACCATATATATGATTTGAAAATATTTTCTCCTATTCTGTGGGTTGCCTTTTTACTCTGTTGATAGGTCTTTTGATGTGTAAAATTTTAAATTTTTCTTTTTCTTTTTTTAAAATTTTAATGTTTATTTTTTTTGAGAGAGAGAGACAGAGAGACAGAGTGCAAACAAGGGAGGGGCAGAGAGAGAGGGAGACACAGAACTCGAAGCAGGATCCGGCTCTGAGCTGCCAGCACAGAGCCTGATGCAGGGCTCCAACTCACAAACCGGGAGATCAAGACCCAGGCCAAAGTTGGACACCCAACCAACTGAGCCAGCCAGGTGCTCCCAAATTTAAAACTCTTCATAAAGAGGGAGTGGCTCGGTGGTTCAGTCGGTTAAGCATCTGTCTTTTGATTTCGGCTCAGGTCATGATCTCGTGGTTCATGAGTTCAAGCAACGCACTGGGTTCCGTGCAGAGCCTGCTTTAGATTCTCTCTCCCTTTCTTTCTCTCTGTCCCTGCTTCTCTCTCTCTCTCTCAAAATAAATAAAAAGTTAAAACACATTTTCGTGAAGTCTCTTTCTGCAGCAATTGAGATGATCACATGATTTTTTCCCTTCTTCATTCTGTTAATGTGGTGTAGTTTGATTGATTTTTTTTTTTTTTTTTGGTACATTCTTGCATGCCAGGAAGAAATACTATTTGGTCATGGTGTATATTCCTTTAATATACAAGTGAATTTGGTTTGCTTAAGGATTTTTAAACTCAATGTTCATAAGGAATATTGGCTGTAGTTTTCTTTTCTTTTAGTGTCATTGTCTGGCTTTGGTATCAAGATAATGCTGGCCCCAAAGAATGAGTTAGGAACCGTTCCCTCCTTTTTAATTTTTTGCAATAATTTGAAAAGAATTATTGTTAGTACTTTAAGTGTTTGATAAAATTCACTAGTGAAGCAATCAGGTCCAGGTCTTCTCTTTGTTGGGAGACTTTTTTCTTTTCTTTTTAATGTTTTATTTATTTCTGAGAGGAGACAGCATGAGCAGTGGAGGGTCAGAGAGAGAGGGAGACACAGAATCTGAAACAGGCTTCAGGCTCTGAGCTAGCCATCAGCACAGAGCCCAAGGCAGGGCTTGGGCCCAAGAACCTTGAGATCATGACCTGAGCCCAAGTCGGATGCTTAACCCACTGAGCTACCCAGGCTCCCGGGAGACTTTTGATTATTGATTCAGTCTCTTTACCAGTTATAGGTCTATTCAGACTTTTTATTTCTTCGTGATTTGGGTCTCGTCAGGTTTTGTGTGTTTAGGAACTTGTCCACTGATTCTAAGTTACCAATTTGTTAGTGTACAATTATTGGTAGTACTCTCTTATAATTAATTTTATTTCTGTAAAATCAGTAGTAATGCCCCTACATTCAGATTTTAGTGATTGAGTCTTCTTTTTTTCTTAGTCATTCTGGCTAAAGGTTTGTCAATTTGTTGATCTTTTCAATGAACCAATTTTGGTTTAATAATTTTTCTCTAGTATTTTTCTGTTCTCAATTTCATTTATTTCCTCTCTAATCTTTATTATTTCCTTCTGCTAGCTTTGAATTGAGTTTGTTCCTCTTTCTCTAGTTCCTTAAGTAGTAAGTTAGGTTGCTGATTTTAGATATTCCTTGTTTTTTAATATAACATAAACTCCCCCTTAGCATTTTTTTAGCTGTGTCCCTTAAGTTTTGATATACCTTGTTTTTGTCTTCATTTATCTCTAAGTATTTTCTAATTTCTCTTGTGTTTTATTTTTTGATCTATTGATTATTTAAGAATGGATTGTTTTTTCCCCCACAAATTTGTGAAGTTTCCAGCTTTCCTTTTGTTATTGATTTCCAATTTTATGCACATCATCCCACTGTGGTCAGAAAAGTTATTTTGTATGATATCTATCTTTTAAAATAGATTCAGGCTTAATTTGTAGACTTACATGTGTGGCTTAGAAAATGTCCCAGAGTATACTTGAGAAGAATGTGTATTCTGTTGTTGGGTAGAATGCTCTGTATGTGTCTGTTACACTTAATTGGTTTATTGTATTGTTTGACTGCCCTATTTCCTTACTTATCTTCTGTTTGTTTTATTCATTATTGAGAGTGGGGTATTGAAATCGCCAACTATTATCATAGCACTCTTTCTCACTTCAATTCTTTCTCACTTAATTCTGTCACTTTGCTTCATATTTTGTTTATCTGTCATTAGGTGCGTAAATATTTGTAATTGTTATATTCTTGCTGCATCAAAACTTTTATTAATATATAATATCCATATTTGTATTTTGTAACTTTTTTGACTTAATGTCTAT
Organism: Crocuta crocuta; assembly: GCF_008692635.1. Taxonomy (NCBI): domain Eukaryota; kingdom Metazoa; phylum Chordata; class Mammalia; order Carnivora; family Hyaenidae; genus Crocuta; species Crocuta crocuta. The sequence goes on along the minus strand of NW_027530644.1, from coordinate 4,872,575 downwards.
TTTGTCTGATATTAGTATAGCCACTCCTGATCTCTTGATTATTATTTGCATGGAATATCACTTTTCACTTTCAACTTATTTGTACCCTTGGATCTAATGTGAGTCTATTGCAGGTGTGTATTGTTGGATTGCACTTTCTTTTTTTAAAAACATTTTTAAAATGTTTATTTATTTTTGAGAGAGAGCAACAGAGCACAAACCGAGGAGGTGCAGAGAGAGAGGGAAACACAAAATCCAAAGCAGGCTCCTTGCTCTAAGCTGTCAGCACAGAGTTGGGGCTCACACTCATGAAACATGAGGTCATGACCTGAGTTGAAGTCAGATGCTCACCCGATTGAGCCACACAGGTGCCCCAGGATTGTACATTCTAATCCCTTCTTCCAATCTCTTTTGAGATTGGGAAGTTTAATCTATTTACATTTAAACTAATTACTGATAGCAAGATCTATATTTTCAATTATTTTTTCCAGTAGAGTTAATATATTTGCTTTCAGGCATTTATATGCTTTTATTTAATTCACTTTTAAAATCCAAGACCTTTCAAGATAATGAAAATTATTACTGAAGATTAGTGTCACATTTCTGCATTTCCTGGTTATTGTAAAGATGATCTTAACTGTTCTGCACTGAAATTTAAAAAATTACTTTGAGATGGAAAGTGATCTAATGAAAAGCACATATAAAGTACAGTGTAAGTGATTTAATAGAAATGTAGCAGAGAATATATAAATTACAATTTTCACCTTTCTTTCTAGAAACTCATCAATGTAGGTTTATAATCTAGAAATATGGCACAAAATGAAAGAAAGGGTTTATCAGTTCAGGTTCTGTGAACCAATCAGTTACAAGAGTAGAGGATGTTTGTTAACAAGGTATCCGAGTTAAATTTGGGGTTATTTTTCTTTTTCCAGAGAGAATGTAGCCAGTTGAGAGAACATTAACAAATGTTCAGCAGTTTAGGTTGTGTAACTAAACTCCATCAAGGCGTGAGAGTCGAAGTTACTTTATTTACTTGAATTTACTGAGAATTATCACATTTTTAAACATATATGTATGATATTATTTTCATAAATATTAAATACACCCTCCCAATCACATTTTACAGTGATTCAATCTCAAGGGGCTCAAGAAAATGTTAATGTGATATCCAATGAGGAAAAACAGCTGATAGATCTGTGATACAGGCCCATAGTGTTGGATACCTTATGCTATATGTTTCATCTAATGGATCTTTCTAAGCCAAATTTAAGTGTACCAGCTTCATTCTAAAAGCAATATCAAAGTTTTCTGGTTTGAATTGTTTCTGACAAGCTAATTTATGAAATCTTCTAAAGTGGAATTTAAAGTAAAAGTGTGAGTAATATAATGTATAAATAAGCAAAGTGAAAGCAGTATAATAAAGAAAGCAGTCCCCTTTGATTTAATCTACATGATGGCGATTTTATAAGGCAGGCATGTTGAATTTTCTAACAGGAATGAAAATGTATGAACAATACTTCCTTCAACTAGTGAGTTCTTGGTTCTCTTAGGTGATTCATTTCTATTCAGTAAAATAGATGTCTTCAGGTTCTGAGTAATCAGTTTATCTCTAGAGAGAACACAAAGCATACTGGGACATTATTTTTCAGTAGTATAGAGTTATCATTAATAATCCAAAGAATAATGGACATTTTATTCAAAGGATTTCTGGGAACTTCTGTCATTCAATATGATAGCTTTCCTTGAGGCATTCCCTGATCAAAATCACTTACTTTTATTAGAGAGTTAAGATAAAATTCATAATTCAGATAACATATGCAAACAGAATGCTGTCTCATTTCAGGTTTATCTTAAGTGATACTAAAAAAACCTCACTATGAGGCAGACTTTTTACTTGAATTTCTGAAATACTGGTATATAAATCCTTAAACTTGTCTTTCCTCAAAATACTTGAAACACTGATTAGTTAAAAGAATGACATTTAAAATTGCCATTATTCTTTGAAAAGGCAAAAATACCAATGTAATCATAGTATTTTAAATGATTTTGTATTTCATATAGCAAATTGATGAAACAAGCAAAGATGCCAAAATAAATCATCACTTCAGAGCAGTTTTCAAATTTACACATGTATTTGAAAATTAATGGACATGAGCTCTAAAACTATTGCCCTTAAAGATTCTAGGCACCCCTGAAGGGACAGGAAACAGCAGGTTATAGGCACCCCTCTTTCTCTTCCTCTTGCTTCTCTCTTGCCCCTTCCCCTTCTTTTTCTCTTTCTTGCTTTTGAGGTGGTTCCTTTATTTATTTTTTAAAATGTTTTATTTATTTCTGAGAGAGAGAGTGTGTGAGCAGGAAAAGGCCAGAGAGAGGGAGACAGAGAATCTGAAGTAGGCTCCAGGCTCTGAGCTGGCTGTCAGCACAGAGCCCAATGCAGGGCTTGAACCCACGAACCGCGAGATCATGACCTGAGCCAAAGTCAGACCCTTAACTGACTGAGCCACCCAGGCACCTCTTGAAGGGGTTCCTTTAAAATCTCTTTAAAAGTGTTTAATAAGTAAATTCTTATTACTCCTAAATGTTAAGAAAAATAAGTGTATTATTTAACTGTATTTTACCATTAGAAGGTATAGATGGTCAGTGTGAGATAATAGAAAAAAATATGTATCTGCTCCTGACTCATGGCATGGGTCTGGCTTGTACATTCATAAGTGATAAGAGTACTTGAAGCACCTTTTTTCTAACCAGGGGAATCTGAGTGGACTCCTGAATAACTCCTGGATAAGGACTGGTCACCAGAAGACCAAGCGATAATTAGAAGCTTGGAACTTTTAGTCCACCTGTCATCCTCCAGACAGGGGAGAGGGGCTAGAAATAGAGTTAGTAGTTAATCATGCCAGTGTGAAGAAACCTCATAAAATAATAATTGTACAGGGTTTGGAGACATCAACACATCAACACTGGGAGAGATGGCCTTCCCTGGCTCCACACAGACAGACACTCCTGCCCTGTTCTCAGACCTCACCCTAAGTATCTCTGCATCTGGCTTATTTTCATTATAATATATTAT
>NW_027530644.1:4582937-4869411 GCF_008692635.1 Crocuta crocuta | reverse complement strand
GCTCTATGAAGCACTCTAACAAATTAATTAAATCCTAGGATGAAGTCATTGGAACCTCTGATCTAAAGCTAGTTGGTCAGAAGCACAGGTGTTAACCCAGGCTTGTGACCGACATCTAGAATGTGGGTGTGGGTGTGTGGTGTGTGTTGCGGGTGGAGGACCATCTTGTGGGACTGAGCCTTTACCTGCAGGATCTAACACGATCTCCAGGTAGATAGTGTCATCATCAAGTTAAATTGTAAGCCACCAGCTGGTGTTGCAGAGAATTGCTTGTTTTGGGGGAAAACCTCCACATAGTTGGTGACCAGAAGGCTTAGAAGTGAAGTGTTCTGTGTGACTAGTAAAGGAAACCCCCAGTGGGGAAGAACTGAGTTTTTCCCTACATAGGAAGGAAAATCTGGGCTTTTTATTTACAGTCTGTTTTAAAGGAATTATGATATAATAAGATGCAATCCACACCATAATCATGCTATACAGGATTTAATTTATGTTTTGTTTTCTGAAGGGATTTAGTATCAAACAGTCCCTTAGGGTCATTATAATAAATATCGATTGTGTTTTATACTTTAGGAAAAAGTCTCACTCTCTGAATCTAGTGGTTTAGATTCTAGATATGTGTGATTTTAATATGTAAATACATCTTTCTGTGTCTTGTGAAAATTTTCCTTTAATATGTATATGCCTCCCCCCCCCCACTCCCTTTATCACAGGCTTAGTCTTGGGTTGTAAAGCTGTCCTGTGTTTTACTGAGCTATAAAAATCCTTGCACACTGATCATAGAATCACAAAACCATCAGCGGATTTATCAGATTGACTAATCTATAACCTTATAGTTTATTGAGCAATAAAGCAGCATTAGGGTATGTTGTACTTGTACTAGAAGACTACGGGCTGGTCATATTAAAGGTCTAGAATTGCATGGGTCTAGAATAGTGTTTTCTGTCTAAGGATTCCTTCTTAGCTAGGAATTTAATGAAATATATCTAACTCAACATTGATGGACCCCCTCCCATCAGGTCCATCACCTGATGTACAGGTGTATATACACCTCAGGGTGTGCAAAATGCCAGGCTCTGGGGATGTAATCTGGTACAGGTTGCAATATAGTTGTCTCTTCTGTTTGAAAGAAAGATTTTCAGTTTTTAGATAGCCCCTCAGGACAATATGGTAGACCAGTTTCATCCATGTTTGAGAAAAGGTACAATTTATGGGCTTGTAGGTTATCTAGAAAGTCTATGTCAAATACTAACAGTATATTTTTAGTGAAGTGAATTCTAATGGAGTCACAGTATCAGCAGAGCTCCCGAACTGCATCAACTTAATGTGGAGAACACAGCTGCCAGAAAAATCATGCTCACCCTGATTACCCACGCTAAATGAAACAGAAGGTGCTTATTAGATAAATGCTGTTTTGATTAAATTTCTATTTTCTCACTGAAAGCATTTATAAAGCCTGTCTCTTTGAGGGTGTTTTAATTTTTGTTCTTGGTTTGGGATGGGGATTTTCAAGCACTAACACTTGCAGACACTAAAAAATTTCATCTGAAATATCCAACAAGAATACTTAAAATTGTGGCGCATTGAGTTTTAAACTCTATGGAAAATTTTTCAAAATCAGAATTTGCATATAATAGCTCATTTGCTTTCAGGAAAAATAATATATGCTGTCTATGATGATTGTGGCAATGTGGAGGAAATGAAACTGTGTAAATCTAAAATTAGAAAACTTGCAATTTTTCATTTCTTTTATATTGGTTAAAGTAAATTTCCAGGAGCAGAACTTAGGGTTCTTATAGTACATCCATAGAATATTCTTCTTCTATACTTGTTCTTTGAAGCATCAGATTAGAAAAGCATGAAAGGGAAATGTTAATATTTTCTTTGTAACTGACACTGAATCGAGATTTTTGGCCCAATTCTTTTGGAAACTCTGGTAATCAATCTGAAAACACTTTGGAAATGATTTAGACATACATGACGATCTAAAGTGTGCTTTTTTGTGAAATAATAATAATTAATAATATAATAATAAACAATAATGAAATGAACAGTTATGTTTTCACTATCATCTTTAAAAATACATCATTAGCCTTGAAGTATCCCTGATGTCTCTCAAGTACCTCTCCCTGATCTCTTCTGCTCTTTCTTACTCAGAGAATACACTATCCTGAAAACTATGTCATTTCTTACCTTCTTTATCATTTATCATTCATCTATCTATCATCTATCTCATCTATGTATCCATCATCATCCATCCATCCATCCATCTAGATATCTACTTCTTTTGCCAAGGCAACAAAGATATTATGGAAATATTTTAACAAAAATTTTAAGATTTTGCCATTTATCTTAAAGTTCTTAAACTTTCTTGATTTTTGTGTGTGATATAAATGGGGGATTCTATTGTATTTTTTTCTGATTCAAAGAACCAAAATATTGAATACTACTGTTTTTTACCTGATCTGTAATGCTACTTCTACCATATACCAAATTTATGTACGAATCTGTTCTAGTGTTCGCTATGCTATTACATTAGTCTGTTTGTTTCCTAGGCTAATATACCACACTATCTTAATTATAATAGTTTATAGTTAGTTTTTGATATGCCAAGTCCTGTTACCTTATTATTTTTTTCAGAAGTATCTTGCCTTTTCCATAAAAATCTTTAAAATCAGCTTCTCAAGCTTTATGGAATGCTACTTGGGAATTTTCACTGAACTCACATTTATTCTGTTTTTCAAGTGATATTATCTTCTATTTCATGAATCTCTATGCTTCTCCATGAATTTCAACTTTTTTGGTGTCTTTCAGAAGTCTTAAATTTTTCTATGAAGGAGAATTTTGATTTTTTTTGTTATTGTTAAATTGGTATGTAGCTTATATATTTTTTGTTTCTAATCTTTCAACATTTTGCTATTGGAGTATAAAAATATAAGTGATCTTTTTATTTGATTTTATATCTAGAAAATTTGTTAACCTCTCACCACTTCCAATAACATGTAGATTATTTTGTAGATGTAAACAATAGTGACAGCTTTGTTTTTCCCTTTCTAATCCTTACGCTTTTTCTTTTTATTGTGCTGGCTAGGAACTCCAGTACAATGCTGGATAAAAGTGCTGGTAGAAGGAGAATATGTTTTGTTTCTTTTTAAAAATTTTTACTTCTTTTGTACACAATTTTCTGCATTTTTTGGTAGGTGACTCATCAAGTTAAGAAATGGGTTTTCTATTTGTAGTTTGCTTAGAGTTTTCAAAAACAAAAATAGATGTTAAATTTATCAAAAAATTATCTATTGAGATACAGTAATAAATTTTCTAATTTGGAGTCATTGTGCATTACTCGGGTAAACTTGACATTGTCAAGATATATTATGCTTTTTATACATTGTTAACTTTAGTTTGCTAGTAGTTTTGTGAATGGATTTTATATCTAAGTTTATTATTGCAATTGGCCTATAATTCTGTTCTTGTCTCACATTGGAATCAAAGTCACATTACTACTACTACTGCTGGTGTTTCTGCTATTGTAACTAGATCTATATTTGCCAGGGGCACTTCTGAGCACTTCACATGTGATGACCCATTGAATCCTCACAACCATGTGAGATAAACACTATCAGTGTCTCCATTTTACTTGTGGGGGAAAGCAGGGCCTGGAGGATCCAGTAAGTGACAAAACTGGGACTCAAACTCAGACATTTTTGATTCCATAGTTGTGCACTTAACCATGATGGTGTATTAATTTCACAAAATGATTTGGCAATTGTGCAGAAAAAAGTTAAGATAGCATGACTGAGACTGCTGTCCTTGGAAAGGCCTGCATACAAAGTTGACTATTGGGTTGGTATCTGGGAACTTGAATAGTGAACTATTATCTATTCTGTATAAAACTTTCCTTAAATAATAAGAGCTGCTCACTGTACCTAATATGGCTTATTCTGAGTACTTACTTTCCTTTTGGGAGCCTGGAGTTTTGGTATGTTCTAGGCAGATGGTGCCTATATTACAAGCCCCCAATCAAATTTGTATATGTGCTGCTGAAGCGAGCACGAGCCCCCAATCAAATTTAGATGGAGTCTCTAGTGAGCTTCCTTGATGGACAAATTCATGTGTGTTGTCACAACTTTCAGTTGCTGAAAAAATTAAGCATGCCTGTGTGATTCTGTGGGAAACAACTCTTGAAAGTGTGTACCCAGTTTTCCCTAGGTGATACCTTATGCACTTTTTTCTTTTGATGATTTTGATTTGTATCCATTTCCTATAATAAATCATAGCAGCTATAAGTATAATTCTATCCTGAGTCTTGTGAGTCCTCTTAGTTTATAACTAGACCTGGGAATAATCATGGGGACCTCTGTCACAGGTCCTCTCTTTTTTTATTATATGAAAGAGTTGGTGTAAGATTGGAATGACCTGTTATTGAATGATTGATAAAATTTGACTAAAATAATTTGGCACAACCTTCAGGGTTATGTATTATGTCTTTCATTTTGCAGATAAAAAAAGTGAGGCTTGGGAAGTGAAATAACTAACCCAAAGTCATATTATTAGTAATAATCAGATGTAAGATTTGAGCTCTGTTCTATTTGATTCCAAGACCCATAATCTTCACCAACTTAAGTGTTTGTTTCCACTATGAGTTTCTTATTCTAATTTTGCTCAGCTTCCACAATCTTAAAAACATAACTTGAAATATAAATTTAGGGTGAGCTATTTCTCAACAGTTAACGTGAAGTAATTAAACTTTAATATCCTTGAGTTTTTCAGCCAAGGAAAAATTTAATGCTTATATACAGAACGTGTCATAGTATCCTTAGTGTTAGTCAGTGAGGATCTCTGTTTTCTAAGATAGCCCCCCAATTAAGAAGTTAATCTTCCAATAAAATGAGGTTAAAATACCTGATTTGGAACACAGAGGAATATTTCTCTCTCAATTGTCCAAGACACAAAAATAGATCACAAAATTAATTCTAGGTTGCTGGCTCAAAAGGGCTGTGCAAACAGAGTAAGGCAATTCCTCAGGTAATAAGTCTAATTATTCAACATCTCCACAGTCCATTTAAGCTAATATTTGTGGAGTACATACTATGAGCCAACCTGTGCTATGTACAAAGAGAGGGGTACAAAGATGAATTACAGTCTGTGTACTTTAGGATATTATAGCTTAGAGGAGAAGACACAGATGTAAACATGTTAAATGAAATATGGAAAATTTATTGATAGAAATATGCATAGAGATCTTTAGCAGCAGAAAGAGGTGGAAAAAAAGAGTTTCCAGAGAAGATAACTTCAAGGGCAAATAGCTATTAGCAGGTAAAAAAGTATGGAGAAGCATATAACAGGCATAAGGAAACTTATGACAAAGGCTCATGATGTGATATAATTAGAGCGTAAACAGAAACTAGGTCATGGCAAATGAATTTACAGCAACAGGGAAGGCTGAGTTAGGAAGGGAAATGTATATAATGGTTTTCATTGTCTAAGTGGTAAAAGCTAATGAAGGTTTTAAGGAGGGAAATGTGATTTTGAATAGATTGTATTCAAAGAGGGATAGCAGATGGATTATAGATGGGCAAGACTGAAGAGAAGAGGATCATATGATATTGCATGCATATATATACAAGTGCAGTCATATTCCCACTGACATAATTGAGACCCTCACTAACAAGTCCTAGTGCAATGAATGGAGGAAAGAGGCAAATTTCACAAATAGCAAGGAAGTAAAATTACTAAGGTTTAGTATTGATTGCTAAGGGGAGGGAGGAAGATGAATCTTAGATGACTCTCGAGTTTCTGACTGGAGTACCCAATGAGAGGCTATGATCTGTGTTTGGGGACACTAGATGACACAATATGTCTAGAGTAGAGGAAATTAAATTTAGATTTACTTATGTGGCATAGAGGTGTTCATTAACAAACGAGAGAAGTGAACTCAGATGCATTAAAATAAATGAATCTGAAACACATGGCAAAAATAGATTTTTGGGTGGTGGTTAAAACCATGATAGCAGAGGAGGTTACAAACGAAGAACATGAAGAGTTAGGAGAGAATTGTGCCAAGGCCAGAACCATAGAGTACTCACTTTTAGGCCATCATTTCTAATGGATGACTCAAAGAAGAACCCGTGATTTTTTGAAAGTATGTTTACTTTTGGAGCACCTGGGTGGCTCAGTTGGTTAAGTGTCTGACTTCAGCTCAGGTCATGATCTCACAGTTTGTGGGTTTGAGCCCTGCGTCGGGCTCTGTGATGACAGCTCAGAGCCTGGAGCCTGCTTCAGATTCTGTGTCTCCCTCTCTCTCTATCCCTACCCTGCTCACGCTGTCTCTCTCTCTCAAAAATAAAAACATTAAAAACTAAAAAATATACTTACTTTCTACAAATTTTCATGTGTGAATTATTAATTATTTTGTATTACTGGGTCACTGGACAAGGCTCTATTTATTATTATAGTTGATAATATTAAAATCAAATATATACAATAATATTTCTAATATTTATGTGGGATATCAATATTAATAATCATATGAATTCTGCATAGTTCTCACCTACTTAATAAATTAAACTTTACCATTACCTTTCAGATCTATGTGCCCACCTTCATTGCCTTTCCCCAACTTCCCCTATGCCCAGAGGTAACCAATATGATGAATTTTATGTTTATTATTTCCTTGATTTCCCGTAGTTTCATTATCAATGAATGTATATATTATTTTAAATTGTTTTTGAACTACATTTAATGAAATTTTACTCTAGTTCTCTGAATCTTGCTTTTCTTTCCATCAATATCACATCTTTGAGAATCACTGATGTTGAACCTCACTGATGTTCTCTGTAGTAGTCCATTATATCAACACACTACATTGTATGTATACATTTTAACACAAATGTATGTTGGTTTATTTCTCTCTGTCTCTCATGTCTTTTATTTGCTGCAGTGAATAATTTTGCTTATATCACATGAGTAAGAGAAAGCACTTCCTCAGAGAATTTTTTTTTTTAAATGCTTTATTTATTTCTAGGAGAGAGAGAGAGAGACAGCGTGAGCAGGGGAAGGTCAGAGAGAGAGGGAGTCACAGACTGAAACAGGCTCCAGGCTCTGAGCTGGCACTCAGCACATAGCCCGACGCGGGGCCCGAACCCACCCGCGAGATCATGACCTAAGCGAAAGTCGGACGCTTAACCGACTAAGCCACCCAGGCGCCCCGTTTTTGTTTTTTTGTTTTTAAATGTTTTATTTAGAGAATATTATCAATAGAGAATTACAGAGTAGTTAGTGATGCCCATGTTCAGTTTTATGATATAATGTTGCAAAATTATTTTAAAAAGCGCTCGTACCAATTTATACTCCTATCAGAAATGCTTAAACTTTTTTTAAGTGTACATCTTCTCCAAATGATGATATTGTCAGAATTTGAAACTTTGGTCAATCCAGCAGCTATAAAATTGTATCTAATCATCTTTTAATTTATAATTCCTTATTAATAATAAGTATTTTTCATGCATTTATTAGCCCATTTTTTTAATTTTTTCATATTCCTCTTAATGATTCATAGGAACCACACATATGCATGTATATATATTGTGTATACATATATAAATATGCAATATATAATATGTATAGATATACATACATACACACACCATATGTAGTGATATGACCATATATAACCATATAATCATTCCCTACAATGGAATAGATGTTTTCCCAATGAAGAAAGTAATTGGATCTCAAGTTGACACCAGTATTATTTTCTATAAATTTTATAGTTTTATTTCATATTTAAATCTTCAGTCCATTCTGAATTTTTTAAAAATATTTTTAACTGCTAAGATGTGCCCAGATAAAGCCAAAATGGCTCACTATTTGTACTACAGGGTTATCCTTAATTCCTACTATAAGGAATTTGGATTTAATATTTATGCAGTAGCTATATTACTAATGATATATGAACAAGGAAAAGATGTGATTTAAAATGGCATCTGAGAAAAAATTATCTATGATAGTCTTTTTAAGAGATGGGAGAGGTTAGGAAGCAATATTGGTTATTACAAGAAATAGATAGGTAATGATTTATCAGAGTCAGACTCCCATGAATCAGAGTTCTTACTCCTATTAAACTTGAGTAAATGTCGGGAATGCAAGTAATCAAAAGGCTCAGAGGAAATGGGAAGAGATCTGGAATGTCAAGGGCAGCTTTTCACGTCCTTTCAGTTCTAGAATAGAGGTCTCTATGTGAGATCCATGTTATAACTTTACACAGTAGGAGCATTTAATTATAAAACATTTCCATCTTATGCTCTGGAGAGTTGTGTAGCCCACCTGACATTTTCCAGAGAGCAATGCCTCATAGATACAATGTTCTATCTGCTATAGATCATCCGTTGCCAGGGACATTTTGCCAGTGGTATTTCAGAGATAAACTTCTTTTTCTAGCAAATATCATCAGTGTACTTACTGAGTGGTCCAGCTGTTAAGGATATCAGACAGGGGACTTTGGTTTTTTATTTATTTTTTTAATCCCAACTTACTGGGTCATTTCCCCAAGGAAAATGATGTAATTAGATAACATATTAGCTGTGTTAACTCCCTTCTCTCAAGAGGCAAACTTTGGGTAGAAAAGAGACAAAAATTTGAGGGAAGAAAAGGATGAATTAACATTACATTATTACAAACAAAAGGGAAAGAGAGAGGGTCCAGAGTTTCATTCAAGAATTAGAGCCATGTTATTGTGGAGAAAAATAACTTCTCTGACAAAATTATGAACTCGAGGGAGAACTGATCTTGGAACAAACACATGTTATATTTTAAGCAGGTCAAGTTTAAAAGAGTGGGAGGATGTGAAAACAAAACTTTCAGTAAACAATAAAGAAGAAAGGTCAGGGGTGGAGCTATAGATTGAATAATCTGAAAATTCAAACTTCATGGATGAATTAATTCTTGGAGTAGCTTAATAAAGACATAGGGCAATAGAGATCAAAGGATGAAATCTGTGAGAATTATATTTTTACTTTCATCACTGACTTTTCCTCCATATGCTGAAATGTCTCATGGGCCTAAGAAAACTACATTAGTAGAGCATCAAAAATCCAGAGATTCAAAAAATATATTAAAAAATAAAAAAAGAAGTATTCAAAAGAAAAAGTGTTAATGAAGTCGGGGGCAGTACTTGGAAGGGATAGTGAGTAGTTCCAGTTGGAAGAAATTGTTGATATTCAAATGAACATATATCCCTGTACAAAGTGGGCTGAATGGTGGCCTTCTCAAAAGATATGCCCACATTCTAATCTTTGGAACATGTGAATATGACTTGAAACAGTAAAAGACTGAATATTATCTTATAAGACAAAAGACATTATTAACTTAAGCGTCTTGAGAGAAGTTGATCCTGAGTTATCTGGTTGGGCACTAAATCTAATAATGTGTCCTTATAAGAGTGAGGCAGAGGGGGATTTGACAGGCAGAAAAGATGTCAATGTGACCACAGAGGCAGGGATTAGGAGTATAGAGTGATTTGGACACAAGTCAAAGAATACAGACAACCATAGCTAGAAGAGGCAAAGAGTTTCTCCCTTGAGCCTCCAGAGGGAGTATGACTCTGCTGACATCTTGATTTCAGAATTCTGGCCTCCTGAACTGTGAAAATAAATTTATGTTATTTTAAGCCATTTGGTTTCTGGTAATTTGTTACTGCAGCTTCAGGAAACAAATACACCGTATAAGTAAAAAATGTCTTAAGTGGAAATAGATATTTAATGTAAAAGTGGATATAACAAATATGTCATTGGGCCAGTCTCTAAGAATTATTCCTCCTTTCAGAGGGCTAGAGTCATTACCCTATTGTAGGTCAATCTCAAGTAAAGGCTTTGCACAGAGAATTTGTACTTCTCTACCATTGAAAAGAGGATGGAGAATTCTGTAGGTCTTAAAAAGTGAGCTATCCGTATGAATGTTCTGAATTTTTCTATGTTCCCTAAAGGAATGAGGAATTTGCAGAGAGAAATTATATATGAGAAAGAGGATTTTCTAATCTCTATGTCCAGAGCCAGTGGGCAAGCATAAAGCTGAGCAGTGTCATGGTGCCCAGAGCAGGTGTCCTGAGTCAAACAGAGATGATCCATAATGAAGAGAGAGCAGTCTCAGATTTGTAATGAGTGGTGAGAAGGGGTGGAAAAGTAGAATACTCTAGCCTGTGGCAATATTATCTTTCCCTCTTGGAAAAGGAGACGACAACTCATCACTACCTATTGTTCTACTTTTTCAAAGTTTAATCACTTCAAATCATTTGCTTGATTCCATTATCTTTGTTGAGTTAGATAATGTTTCACTACTGTGTTGTGACTGTTGTTTCACCGAACTTCACAAACCTAAGAGTAAAAATGTTTGTAACTTTATAGGAAAGACAATGGTTATTTTGTTCTACTCAGTAAAATGATCAATTTGGTAGCCCTGTGTAGATCCTGCTGTGAGCATCAAGAAATAGAATAGTTTCCTTTACAGTATGATGGTGTTTTCATTATCTGCTAGATAACCACAATGAAAGTTTTCCCTTGCTACAGAGAAATTATAATGGCCCATGTGTTAAAGTGTACTCATTTGCTGTAAAGAGGCATTTGTGGTTGATTAAACACATCAGACTCATTTTGTATTTAATCAAATGCAGGGACCATTTATTACTTTGAATACTCCAGTACCCTGGACATTAGCCCTTGACTAATCTACACCACCTAATTGAAGAGCATTTCAGGTGCAACCAATTATAATAAAATGAGAAGACTCCATTCTAAAAATTTCTTAATATATGAGCCTTCATGAAAACATCTGTCCTTCTAGAAAGGCCATGATGTATTTGATTTGGATAATCAATTTATAGCTAGTTATACTATAAAACTAACATTTAAGTAAGAATACTTAATATAAGATACACTCTGTTGACAAATTTTTAAGTACACAGTATGGTATTGTTATCAACAAGCATAATGTAGTACAGTAGGTCTCTAGGATTCATTCATTTTGTATAACTGAAACTTTTGTACCCTTCAACTAATACTTCAGTATTTCCCCCTCCCCTCACACCATGGAAAGTACCATTCTACTTCCTGCTACTATAATTTTGACTATTTCAGATTCCTCATATGATTGGTGTCATATAGTATCTGTCCTTCTGTGTCTGGCTTATTTCACCTAGCAGAGTGCCCTCGAGGTTAATCCATGTTGTTGCAAATGGCAAGATTCTCTTAATTTTTAAGGTTAAATAATATTCCATTGTATGTATATATTACATTATTTTTTAAATCCAGTAATCTATCAATAGACATTTAATTTGCTACCGTGCCTTGACTACAGTGAGTTGCTGTAATGAACATGAGAATGCAGATACTGAATGCACTTCCTTTGGATATATACTCTGAAGTGGGATTGCTAGATCATTTAGGTAGTTTTATTTTTAATTTTTTAAAGTTTATTTATATATTTTGAGAGAGAGAGAGAGGGAGAGAGAATGAATGGGGGAAGGGCAGAGACAGAGGGAGAGAGAGAGAATCCCAAGCAGAATCTATGCTGTCAACACAGAGACCAACGCAAGGCTCGATCTCACTAATCATGAGATCATGACCTGAGCTGAAATCAAGGGTCAGATGCTTCACTGGCTGGGTCACCCAGTGGCACCCATTAAAAAACATTTTTTTTGTGGAACCTCTATACCATTTTCCATAGTGGCTGTATCAATTTACATTCCCACCAACAGTGTCCAAGAGTTTCCTTTTCTTCACATCCTCATCAACATTTATCTTCTTCTTATTATTATTATTTTTACTAATAGATAATACCTGTGGTCATATATATGTCTTTTTTTTTGGACAAATGATTATTCAGTTTCTTTGCCCATTTTAAAAATCTATTTATTTGGGTTTTTTTTGTTATTGAATTGTAGGAATCCCCTATATATTTTGAATATTAACCCTCTATCAGATATATAGTCTGCAAGTATTTTATCACATTCTTCAAGTTGCTTTTTCACTTGTTATTATTTTCCTTTGCTGTGCAGAAATTTAAAAAAATTTTTTTACATTTATTTATTTTTGAGAGACAGAGAGAGACAGAGCACAAGTGGTGGAGGGGAAGAGAGAGAATGAGACACAGAACCTGAAGCAGGCTCCAGACTCTGAGCTGTCAGCACAGAGCCTGATGTGGGGCTTGAACTAGCAAACTGTGAGATAGTGACCTGTGTTGAAGTTGGATGCTTAACTGACTGAACCACCCAGGTGCCCTGATGTGCAGAAACTTTTTAGTTTGGTTTAATCCCACTTGTTTATTTTTGTTTTTGTTGCCTTGTGTTTTGATGTTATATTCCCTGCCCTGCCCTCCGCCCCCCACCCCCAAAAAGAATCATCTCCAAGACCAGACAAGGAGTTTACTCCTATGTTGTCTTCCAGGGGTTTTACAGTTTCAGGTCTCATGTTTAAGTCTTTGATCCATTTTGAGTTGTATACTGTAAGAGAGAGGTCCAATTTTATCAAGTTTCCCCCACACCATTTATTAAAGAAACTATCCTTTCCTCATTGTATATTCTTGGCATGTGTGTTGAAGATCAATTGACTATAAATACATAGCTTTATTTCTGGGCTCTTTATTTTGTTCCATTGGTTTTCATGCCAGTACCATATTGTTTTGAATATCATAGCCTTGCAATATATTTTTAAATTAGGAAGTGTGATGCCTCCAGCTTTGTTTTTCTTTCTCAGAATTGCTTTGGCTACTCAGGCACTTGTGTGGTTCCATATGAAATTTAGGATTATTTTTTCTAATTCTGTAAAAAAAAATCTTTGGAGTTTTGATAAGAATTGCATTGAATCTGTAGATCACATTGGGTACTATGGCCATTATCTTAGCTCTTGAAAGAAATTGAATCTAAATTAAACTTTGATTACCAAGAAATAGCTATTAGTAATTGCTTTTAGAGACTAAGAGAAATTACTATTATGAAATATTTGGGGTTTAAAATTATAACATATATTGAAGCTGTTTATTCTATAGTAGACTCATATATGGGATTATATCAAGACAAAATCATGACTCCTTAAATGGTTTTCCTCTCTCATTTGCTCTAAAGACTACAATATGTCAGTAGATCATACTGTTGTTTGCTTTGTTGGAAGTCAATATTTTTATTTCCTTGTTAATAGAAGTCACTTTTTATTTAAGTGGCAATGTATACAGTGTCTAGGAATTTCTATGTCAATCAACGTAATTTCACTTGGCCTAGATGTGGAAGTACGACTTGATTTCTGATGAAAGAGATTTAAAGCAAAGGTCGTAAAAGACGTATTAGGTAACCTTTGCTGCATAACAATTCTCTCCTTAACCTAGTAGTTATTTATCTATTTATTTAAATAAAATTTATTGTCAAGTTGGCTAACAGACAGTCTATACAGTGTGCTCTTGGTTTTGTGAGTAGATTCCTGTAATTTATCGCTTAAATACAATACTTAGTGCTCACCCCAAGTGCCCTCCTCAATGTCCACCACTCATTTTCCCCTCTCCCCTGCCCTGTCCCATCAACCCTCAGTTTGTTGTCTGTACCTAAGAGTCTCTTATGGTTTGCCTCCTTTAAAACCAGTGGTTTTAAAGTATCAATTATTTATTTAACTCACAATTCTGTGGTTTAGCTGGGTGGTTTTTCTGGTCAAGCTACAGGATTCTCTGATTATGAGAATCTTTCCCTTACTCTGCTTGAACAAATGTACTAATTCTCTCTCTCTCTCTCTCTCTCTCTCTCTCTCTCTCTCTCTCTCTCTGTCTCTCTCTCTGGCCTTGACAGCTCATTCCTATCTCCCTCTAAGTCTTCCCTAAGGTATTGTTTGTTTATGCTAAGCCCATTCCTTGCAATTGTCCACATGTTTCCTTGAAATATGCTTCATTTGTGGTTTAATTACAAAGAAAAATTACATTTCCTTTTGACTTTGGTCAAAAAGTGGGGCACCTGGGTGGCTCAGTCAGTTAAGCGTCCGACTTCGGCTTAGGTCACAATCTCATGGTTGGTGGGTTTGAGCCCCGAGTCAGGCTCTGTGCTGACAGCTAGCTCAGAGCCTGGAACCTGCTTCAGATTCTGTGTCTGCCTCTTTCTCTGACCCTCCCCTGCTCATGATGCTCTCTCTCTCTCTCTCAGAAACAAATAAAACATTAAAAAAAGCAGAAAGTTCCTAGATTATTAGAAATGTATAAATGCTCTTGCTTTTGATGTATATATCACCTAAATTTTGATTTTGCACCAGAAAAGAGACACATGTGATAGTTCTGGAAGAATAGGTAGGTGATAGGCAGTCTAGGGATAATAGAGCTGGAGGAGAAGCATCCATTGAGTATTGTAAAGAAAAAGTGTAGAGTTTAGTATACAGTAGCATTTAAGAATCTGGCTCATCTGAGGACAGAAAAGCAGGGCACATAGGCAAAACTAGTAAGAGAAGATGCTGAAAGTAGAGATCAGGCCATGAGATGATTTATGATGCAAATTAATTTGAATTTTGTCTGTTAAGTAATAAAGAGACAGAATTTATTGTTTCTTACTCTCTTCCACTGTAATATCTTTAATGTACATATATTACTATCAGAGCATTTTAACACTATATAAGAACTACATGAATGCATGGCAATCTTTTTTAAGAACTGTTAGCCTCTTGAAGGCAGGGTCCGTGGTCATAGTCATTATTGTGTTTCTAGCATCTACCCAGCTGAATTGCTTTGTTATGTGTCGTCTTAGCTAGCCAAAAACTACATTCCTCATAATTCTTTTCTAGTATGTTTCCAGGTACGGTTAAGTACAAGAGATATTCTTTAGTAAGAATTGTAGGACAGAGGGAGTCAATATCCATTTTATAGCAAAAAAAAAACCCCACCTTTTTCTGGTAATTTAACCAAACACTAATGTAGGTGCTGCTGTGAAGGGATTTTGCAGGTATTATTAAAGTTCCTAACCAGTTGCCTTTAGGTTATTCAAAAGGTGGATTACTGATGTAAGTAGTGTGGAAACCTTTAAAATAGGACATCCTTCTTCTATGAATTCAGAGACTCCTAGCTTTGGCTAGTGCTGGTGGGTTTCCAGTTTGTTTGTAAGTGTTCTTTCCTTTTTTTTTTTTTTTAATATTTTTATTTATTTCTAGGAGAGAGAGAGAGACAGCGTGAGCAGGGGAGGGTCAGAGAGAGAGGGAGTCACAGACTGAAACAGGCTCCAGGCTCTGAGCTGGCAGTCAGCACAGAGCCCGACGCGGGGCTCGAACCCACGAACCGCGAGATCATGACACAAGCGAAAGTCGGACGCTTAACCGACTAAGCCACCTAGGTGCCCCGTAAGTGTTCTTTCCTGATTGCCTGCCCTATGGACTTCAGGTTTGCTTAGCCAGTCCCTACAATTGTATATGTCGATTCCTTATAATAAATCCCCTTTTCTCCACTTATCTTCAACTAGTCCTGCCTCTCTGATTGAAAAGCAGACCTATAAAGCTTATACTCAGTAAATGTTAAATGAATACATGTATTTTAGATTATTTCTATCAATTAGGGTTATGTTGATGAGTGACTAGCAATGGGAAAGCAATCTGAAAAAATCATAAAACTTTATGGCTAGTTTTTCTTTGGGAATGTGAATATGTTAAGACTAATTTGGATCAGATGAATCTAAATTTGTATTTTGTGTTTATTGCTAAATTATTAATACTATTTCCAAATATCTTTCTGTTGTCCATAAAGTTCCTTATCCAGGTCAGTAGGAATGTTTATTTGCTTAATATTTATTGGATGTTACTATGTGCCAAGTACTCATCAAGGCACTAGAGATCTATCAGTGAACCAAACTGGAAAACAAGCAAACATCCTTACCCATAAAAAGTTTACATTCTTGATATTAGGAATCAGTCAGTCAATCAATCAACTACTAAGTCTGAACATTGTCAATCAATCAACTACTAAGTCTGAACAATGTTCCTTTTAGGGATGGGAGAAACTCAGTGTTAGTCCCTGACTTGAAAAGTAACAAAACATGGACTTAATCTGCCCATTTGGTGATTACTGATATATATTAGTCATTTAAGTCAGTGTGCTCAAAGTTTATGTGTCCATAAATGTTCAGTTTTTTAAATGCTGTTAAAGTGAGATTCAATATGCTTTGTACTGAACATTAGTGGATACAGAGGATTGTCCTAATTTACAGATTCCTTCAGTCCACAATTCTCCACATAGTGTACCAAATCTCTTATTAAAACATACTCATTCGACTAGTTACCAGCCACCTGTTCTTTTACTTGATAGCTGTAAAGTTATTACCTGCTTACAAACATCTCCCTCTATTATGTCCTTTGATTTTTCTAATTCTGGTTTGCTGTTAAAAAAAAAAAAATCTCTTCTAAGTATTTTTTTTTTATCTCTGCTCATCTTAGTTTTAATACTTTCCTTTATTTACCGGGCATTGCCTCCATTTGAAAGTGAAAATACTTTTTGAATAGAAAACTTTTTTTTCTTCTTTGTGTTTCTAATAGCATTTCCACAGTAATTTATACATAATACAAATGTAGTAAAAGTTGGTTAGCTTTATGGATGAATAAATAACAATTATTGATTATTATACTTTAATATTTTTAGAGTAGTCTGAAGGATTTAAAGTGCAAGACATAAGGGAAACATATGCTGTCTTTTAAAAATTAACAAATAAAATTAAGTGCTATCAAACTTTCCAAATTGTTTTTCCTCAAACTTCAGGAAATAATTAGGATTTTTAATATCAGAATCGGATTTATTTATAAATTTTTATATTCTTTAAATCTCAGGAAATAATTGTGGTCCTTTAGTAAAAGTATATCTATTTGAAAATGTAGATTCTGCCTTTAAAATAGAAAACAAGTTATGAAAACATGTGTGATAAACATACGATGGAAATAGGAATATTAGACATTATTTACTTAAAATCAAAAGTGCATTCAAGTTGTCTTTACATTGCACGTTCTCCTTATTCCAACAGAACACCTGATTTTTATTCGTTTTTTCTCCACCTATAAATCTGGACCAAGAGTCTGTAGGTCCCCTGGACTGGCAAGGAACAGAGCACTGTGCCAGTGGTTTTGTCTAACCCTGAAGCAAGAATTCATCCATTTGGAAATTTCTAAGGGCATTCAGTCTTATAACAGTAAAAAATACCCAGGGGTTTAGAGATTATCTCATCTTTTATTAATATGTCCAGGGAGAAAGTCAAAGATATGCCCAGAGGAAAATCATAGCTCTTTATACAAGGGAGGGATGAGAACTCTTCCACATTTCTGAGACTCCTCTGAGCTGAAGTGGAGCTCCAGTCGTTGTCCAGGAGTGTCATTTGTCAAGGTAGAAGTTGGCCTCTTTCTTCTTTACATTGTCATTTTCACGCCATAGGCTTTGTTTTGTCTTACCCCTGAGAGGAGCAAAGAATTCAGGAGTTTAGGAGAAAGGATGGTGGAAACCCCCAGCAGCAGGGCAAGCTCAGAGGAGCAGAATGACTAAACAGCAGGATTTCTTTTGTGGGAACTGTAGCATTTAAGGGGTCTTTGTAAGTAACGCATATGAAAGTGGATACTTTCACTTTCTGCATGGCACTCTCATCTACTACCTTGTTTATGTTTAGTGGGTATTTCTTAATTTTCTTTTAATGTTCATTTATTTTGAGAGAGAGACAAAGCACGAGCAGGGGAGGGCAGAGACAGAAGGAGACACAGAATCTGAAGCAGTCTCCAGGTTCTGAGCTGTCAGTACAGAGCCTGACATGGGGCTTGAACTCAGGAACCGCTAGATCATGACCTGAGCCCAAGTGGGTTCGACACTCAACCCACGCAGACACTCCTTTAGTGGCTATTTCTTAGAATAATTTTAACTAACATTTCCTCAAGTGATTAAAGAGAACAATGCAAGATTTTTTTTCAAAAACATGCAATTAAGTGGTCGAATCTTTCTGTGCTAGCAACCTGAAAACCCAGTTTTAAATTTGTTTCTGACATTTAAATTCAATGCGGCAACATATTGGTCTGATAATTTTTTTCATCAAACTAATTATACACTTTGGATATTAGTATATTTAGAAACTAGCTTTAAAACCCAGGTTACAAAATAATTGGCTGATCATTTAAAGTTAGTATTTGCTGCACATATGGTCTAACACTGACCCTAAAAACAGGGGGTCTAGACTACTGCTTTTTTTAGATTGTCTCCAAATTCTATGCTATTTTAAGTAGATATATTTTAACGGTTCAAAGTAGGAATATTGGGTGGAAAATCCCAAGTTATAGTCTCTGCTTCCTAGCTTCAAACGGCACAGAAAATTCTTGATTATGAGCCTAATAGTCTTCTTTAAGCAGGCATTCATCTGAATTAACAACATATTAAGTCTATTTCTCCCAGGAGGCACATAAAATCAAGTTCATGGGATTGTATTAAAATTAACAGTGAGTACAGTGTTCATCTTTGTTAAAGTTGCTGTCAAGTGTCCAGATACCAGCATTTTTCTTTTGTTCATTCATTTGGTCAACATATATTTATCGGATGTTTACATAGTAGGTAGGTGCCCTGTCCCAGAGCTCATGGTTTCGTGTTATTGACAGGGTGAATACACCAGATGAAAAAGATTGATGAAGATGAGTTTGAGGACCTGAAACATCCTTTTGAACAATCAGTCTTATGGGATCCAACTCCACTAATCACTAAACACCAGCTTCTACTGCCTACTGGTTCATTCATCCTGAACCTTCTAAGCTGATCATATTAGCTTAGGAGGCTAAATCTTCATTCTCAAAATTTTTCAGTTCCATGTCTCCCGAAATTTCATGCTTGACTCTGCCTCTTACTTCAGTGTCTGTTGGCTTAGACATCTTTGCCTATATGATGACAAGACAATCAGTTTTGGCCTATGTAACAGCACTGATACGTTATCATAGCTTTTTTGAACTGCTTGTATTAAAAGTATTATCAGACGGCCCTGGGTGGCTCAGTCGATTATTTGACTTTGGCTCAGGTCATGATTTTGCAGTTTGTGGGTTACAGCCCCACATGGGACTCTGTGCTGACAGCTTGGAGCCTGGAGCCTGCTTTGGATTCTGTGTCTCCTTCTCTCTCTGCCCTTCCCCTGCTCATTCTCTGCCTCCTTCCCTCCCTCTCTCTCACTCTTTCTCTCAAAAATAAATTAACATTAAAAACTTTAAATACAAAAGTATATATTTGGAACAAAATTATATTTGGATCATTTCTTATTAATAATAGTGCCCATCTAAGATTATTATGATATTTTAGGTTTTTAAAAAAATCTTAGAAGCTTACTTTCCTTAAAAGTTTACCTTAACTTACACCTTTATTCTAGAATATTCTAAGGATGATTTTGTCTAAATATACTTAAGAAATAATGGATAAGTGCTACTGCCACCAAAAAAAAAAAAAGATCAATGACATAAGAGTAAGGTTCAGAACAGTTCATGGGGCTAAGAAACACTATGCCATAATTCGTGAAAAGGGAATGTTTATATGTACCTATATATGCAGAGAATGTTTTCGAAATGATCCAGAGAATCCATTCATGATAGTTGACTATGAGGTGCTAAGAGTTTTGAGTGGGAGGAAAACATATTTCATGACAATTTGTTTAATAATGTTTGATTTGTTTTTTCTAACCACATTGAGGTATTAACTTTTAATTAAAAAAACCCTACAAATACATATTATATATGTATATACATACATAATTTAAAACACCTTAGAAATCATCATGCAAATCCCTTTATTTTTAAAGGTAAGCAAACTAAGTTTCAGGGAGGTTGTGATTTTGTCATAATCATATACTCAGTAAGCGGTGGAGCTGAATCCAGAGTCCTTGGTGGTGGTTCTTCCTCCTGCATCCCTCTTGGCAGAACTGGGGATGCAGAAAAATGTTCCTGAGAAATTATTCTATGGGGTTCACTTTGTATGTTACCATAGTATGTATACATTTAATATTTTACATAAATTTGCATATATTGTGACTTGAATCATGTCCCCCTAAAAATAGACTTGAAATCTTAGCCCCCTAATAGTCCAGATTGTGACCTTATGAGAAATAAGGTCTTTACAGAAGTAATCAAGTGAAAATGAGGTCATTAGAATAGGTACTAATCTGATATGACTTGTGTCATATATGAAAGGAGATTTGGACAGATAGGCATGTTCACAGGGGCAATGCTATGTGAACATGCCTTGCATTTCAAGCCAAGGAATATCAAAGATGGCCAGAAAACCACCAGAAGCTGGGAGGGAGGCATGGGACAGATTCTCCCTCACAGACTCTGGAAGGAATCAACCCTGCTGACATATCTTGATCTTGGACTTCTAGCCTCCAGAATTGTGAGACAATACATCTCTGTTGCTGAAGCCACTCAGTTTATGATACTTTGTTATGTCAGCCCTAACAAAATAATATGGCACATGTTCATGTTGCTTATATAAACTAAGTTTATCTGGTTTATTACTTTTCATTTTTTCCTATCAAGTTAAAAGTATTGCAATGCAGCGCTTCTCAAACTTTTGTGTGTATATATATTTTTCAAGGCAATACCAAAACAATACCTCAATCTCGCTGATTCTCCTGAAAAAAAAAAAGTAATGATTTAGTGAATGTCATGGATTTAGCATCATATTGATATAGTCTGTGAAGTAAAAGTTGATCATTTACAAACAAATTGCTTCAAATAATGGTTTTCATGATTTTAAGCTACTTTGTTTTTTTCTGAAGACACACATGTTGGAAAGGAAGTCCTACTATTTA
This sequence comes from Crocuta crocuta, assembly GCF_008692635.1. Classification (NCBI taxonomy): domain Eukaryota; kingdom Metazoa; phylum Chordata; class Mammalia; order Carnivora; family Hyaenidae; genus Crocuta; species Crocuta crocuta. The sequence continues at coordinate 4,848,614 of NW_027530644.1, read as the reverse complement.
ATCAAAATGATTGTACTGTGTATTTTACTGAGAGCATAAAAACTGGGCATGCATAATGAAATGGTTATGAAGAAATTCAAAACATGGTTTTGTTAACCATATTGTTAATACCATGTTTCAATACCACTGTTAATTAAAAATGTAGTTGTATTTGGTAATGTCCACAGTTATGAGAGTAGGAAAGAGGTGGTTGCTTAGATACAGATAATTTGAAGAGGTTATTTTCAAATTTCATTGGAAAAAGAAAAAAATAGAGATAATGAGAACTGATACTTTTGTTTTCAGAATGTAATAGTGATATCTTAAGAAAGGTCAACTTTCCAAACAAGTGTTTCTGCTATTTCTTTCTTCCATCAGCTTTAATAGTTGTTATTTCAAAAAATTATAAATCTTTATACCTAACTGGGTTGATGTTTTTGGTAAGGACTACTAATTTTAGAATTACATATCTTTGGCCTTATGTAAGATAAACAAGAGACTCACCGCAAAACTAAAATAATTTGTTCCCGAGCATAATTTTATAGAAATGAAAGTAATATAATTTTAATGCTTATGGGGAGCATGAAGAAGTTTGTTTGCAAAACTAAAACAAATTAAATCAAGAGTAAAGGTGTGGTTCATCATAGAATTTTCTATAAACCTCACAGAATGAATTAAGCCTTTGACAAATAGAATATTTAAAACGTTATTTCTTCATTTAAAGCTGAAATGGGACAAAGCAACTTGTTTTATGACCTGACCTATTTTGGTATTTTAATCAATTTCTTTCTTATTCTTTCTGTTTCAGCTTTGAAAGAAATTAAATTCTAGCTTGATTTGATTCAAAGTCTATGAAAAAGCAAAAAAAATCACTTAGGATTGAATTTCAGATTAAAAAGAGAAATATCTATGGTGGTTTGACATTTGGCATTTTGGTTTTAGAATCATCCTTTTTCTTACTCTTCTGATTTTAATTAATCCTGAGCATTTTTCTGACACTGTGTCTATCAACTTCAGTCCTTTCTTCAGAAGGGCACAGAGCACTGAGAGATCAAAGGAGATGCTGCCCAATCAAACAATAACCGACTGCAAGGGATGAATAAACCAGTCACTGACTCTGAGAGCAACCAGTATCACGTCTGCCTTAGTCTCCTTCCCTCTTCAATGCTGGCAGTCATTCCTGAACCTTTATCCTTCCTCATTGCTGGAGTTGGTTCTTAATAGATGTCTTTGTTTCTAGTATCTGTTCACATCACATACCCACATTTGCCTTTTTAAACAAACCATGTCTGACTATTTCTTTGCTCAAAGACTTATCTTTTGTTAAGAACTTACTTAGGTTTTCAAGACAGGTCATCACCTCACCTTTCCACTCTTGCCTCACTTCTTTACTTGAGGCTTCCAACATGCTGCTGCAGGGTTTGTCTGCTTATTTGTGCCCTTTGGATTGTGCATGTGTTGCCTTCTGCTTTAGAATTGTGCTTTCCAATTTTCTTTTGTTCCCTATTTGCAAATATATCCAAATTCTGCCATGCTTCCAATCACTGTGCTGAAATGTTCTTTTTAGATTAATCTAACTAATCCCACCCATGCCTCACCCATGGCTTCCCTTCCAAAAGGGTCTTGTAACTTATGGAGCATAAACAGTGAAATGCTTTCCAGTTCTTTAACATGATAATTATGAAGACTTTAAATTTTAATAAATATGTGTGACATGACATGTTGTTGAATAAGAAAGAAAAATAGTAGATGGTTTCCCTCAAATTTTTATGTAGTGCTTCTCAAATTTTTAGGGTGTTTATGACTCCCCAGGAACACTTAATAAAAAATACCTACCCAAAGATTCTTATTTAGTTGGTCTTATATAGGCCTTGGGTAAAGACTGAGTATTCTCGCTTCTTTATTTTTGTTTTGTTTTTTAGCTTTTATTTTAGAAAATGCCAACTATCATAATTGCAGAAAAAATAATATAATAAACCTTCATGAACGCAATACCTGGCTGCAACCATTTCTACCATTTTGTCAAACTGTTCATCTATCTTTTCCTCCACTTTCTTTGCATCCTGAATTGTCCCAAAGGACCCATCACAAACCTCATTTCAAATGAAACAGTAGCAACGATGTCTTCCCACTGGAGCAAAGCACAGTCTGAAAAGTAAGGGACAGAGCCTCAGATTAAAATCTATGTCCACATGAAGCTTTTGCCTGTGGATACTCACAACTGGAGATGAAGAGATCAGAAGGCTAATATGTTTTTGAGAGAACTATCTTCCCCAAACTCCCCACAAATTTGGCTTGCACTGGCCAATGCCTTACTTTTTTTAACAACCCATGGCCCTTGGAATGGGCACCAGCATGTGTTAGAGCTGTGTAGCTACCAGGAAAGAAATGCTTTGGGTGCTCACTTTTGAGGGGGTGAGGCAGAGGCCACAGAGAACAGTGGACCAAGGAGACTCTTTCAGAAGAGTGAATCAAGAGTTTCCAAACTGGCCCACCAAGTGCTCACTGCATTCCAGGACTGGCCCAGCAGGACCAGGGATTACTGTATTTCCCTACTCTCATTTTTTTCTGTCTGGTGTGGTGATTTATGTTTTTCCTTCAGATCATCCTCTTTTTATAAAAAAAATTTTTTGACAACGAGAGAGAGTGCAAAAGAGAGTAGCAGAGAGAGAGAGAGAGAGAGAGAGAGAGAGAGAGAGAGAATCTTAAGCAGGCTCCACACTGAGTGTGGAGCCCAGCATGGGGCTAGATACCATAACTCTGGGATCATGACCTGAGCTGAAATCAAGAGTCAGAACTTCATCCAACTGAGCCACTTAGGCACCCCCAGGGTGTCCTCTTTCATTGTAACCATTGACTGATGCTGGGTGTAGATAAATCCTTTTAGTCTATAGGTTATCAGACCATGAGGTGCCTCCTCAGGACTGAATGGAGGGGACTGCACTTTGACCAGAGATCCTGGATATTGGGATGGATGCTATACCTGATATGACTTTTGGGTTGTTTCTGTAGAGAAGGGGAAAATGTATATTTTTGTAGAGAAGAGAGAGTATGATTGTTGGTTGGATAAAGGGGCAATTGTGTCTATACAATGTCCATTCTTCCTTTCATTACCAGCACAGTACTAGCATTTCTCAATGTTTTCTGAAGATAGAGGTGGCCAATGATATGTAAATGTAAAGTTTGTCGTATGACACTCAGAAAATCCTTGCTGCAGTTAGTTGGAAAATAGGCAAGATGATTTGAGCTTCAGTAACTGAAATGGATTAACATCAGGCTTGAGAATGGAAGCAACATGCCAAGGATCACAGAATAGAAGGAAAGAAAGAGATTGGATCCATGATAATATCTTGGATCTGGCTTAATAACACTTGCGCTCTTGTCACCAGATTTCTTTTACATAAAAGATAAATTCTAACTTGCTTAATTTTGGCCTCTATTATTAGCAATGAGATGCAATTTCTAAGTGATGTATCTATTAATTTTTGTTGCTTATTGTCCTATTAATAACTTTATTAGCCTTTGAGAATTCTTCATATATTAGAGACAGAAATACTTTTTGTTATATATATATTGGAAATATTATTCTTAGTTTTTTCCATCTTTTAACTTTGTCTTAGTACTTTGATATACAACAGTAATAGATCTTATGCAGTCAGCTCCCTCTCTTTTTATAGCTTCTGTCTTTAAGTTCATAGTTGTGAAGTCTTTTCCCTTGGGCAGTTTATAAAACTATTTACTCATTGTGTTAGTCAGGATAGACCAGACTGTGTTGCAGTAACAAATTAACCTTGGCATCTCAGTAAATTAACAGAATAAAAATGTATATTTTCCCCACATAAGTTCTGATGTGATCAGGCAGTCCCACCTGGTCACATAAGAAGGGGCCTTGAGACTTGAACACTTTTTGACCACATGAAAAAGCATGCACATAGCCTGTGCTGATTTATCATCTTGTATGGGAATATCTTTCCCTGTTTTACATTCAGTGAACGTTCTTCCATTCTGCTTAATCACGTGCATCATATGGCACTTGATAGGCCTCACTGCTATATCTGCGTTCTGTGGGGAGGGGACAGGATCCTTCCATTGAGGCACAAGAGAGGTATGTGTCCTGTATCAGTTGCTAGGAGAGACCTGCCGGCCATGGGTTTCAATGCCCCCTATTGAAGCTGATCTTTCTCTGGCTCTTCTCTATGTTAGTAAAGTGTCTATCCAGTGCTTGACTATATTGTGTTTTCCGTGATGACTCTGATACCAATATGTAATAAGAAGAACTATTTGAACTTTTATTTATGAAGGTTGGCACAGTGATGATCTTTGCTATGCTCCACGTACTCAGTCCTCCTCTGAGATTCCTACTGGTACATGGTGTTCTGTTGCCTTGAGACTGATAACCAGTGCAAGGTATTCTGCTTGACACACATTGGCTTTTAGCTTCTTTGAGCTAGAAGTGACATAGCCACTTCTGTTCACATTTGGTTAATGACCCATGGTCAAATCACCCAAATCTAACTGGGTGGGAGTTCCACAATATAGAGGATTACATTGATGTTTGATGTACACTGATAGACATAGCTATACTATTTTGTTATTAAATTTGTTTTTAAAGTCTTTAATTCATGAGTAGTTTACTATAGTGCATGATATTAGACAGGGAGGGATATGCGTTGGTTGAGCAGAGCCAGTGAATATTTGATTTAACTTAGACACACTCTTTGAGATGTGCTTGCCTTAAATAAAAATAAAAATAATTGCTCCTCAACCCCTTGCCCTTTTGGGATTGCATGATAAATGTATACTCACTTAGTGCTAAAGAACAGGGATATCCCCTGTATCTGGAGACACTCATTTTGTTTATTGTTTTTCATTATTTCCCACCACAAAGTTAAGGCAAATTTGTCCAGCTAACAAAATGTGAGGAAATTTTTTCTATATATCAACTTTCCTGTACAGCTTGCATCATTTTTTGCCATATGGCAAAAAGACTAATAGTGAATGATGTTTAATCTAACCTTTGTGCATGTGCACTCACCTCTGACACTGTGCTGTGGCCATCTGCTCTCCACTGGTGACACTATCCTATGACCTTCATAAATCCTATGACCTTAATAAATGTGTTTATTAACACATACTCTGGGCCAGAGTAACAGCCCCAAATGAGGAGTATTATTGCCTTCAAAATCCAAAGAGGTCAACTTGGCTTCATGTCTCTTTCTTGGTTGTAAGTAGCTAGATACAACTACTTATCCTTTATTTTAGAAGGAATATCCAGACATCCCCTAACTACTAGATCTCTAGAAATTTCACTGAGAGAGAAGACCCCTGAATATAATCAGATTTATTTCCCAGCTTCTGACACACAGTTGTTCTAACAATAAGTTTAGAGTCATTGTTACTTTTCATTCACTAGGTTCAATCAGCATAATGTAATGTACAGTGTGTTATCTTCTGGAAGGAAAAATGATCAAGATCCCTTTAAATTAAATTTTGACATAGGATTGGAGAGTTGATATACCCCCAAAGTAGAGCAGTAAAGATGCATTGCTTGCCTTGCCAGCTGAAAGCAGATTGCTTCTGGTGGACCTGATGGACAAGTATGGAAAAAAAGATACTTGCAGATCAATAGCTGCATACCAGGTATCATGGGATGTATTAATTTGCTCAAGGGATAAAATAACATCTGGCACAGTAGGGGCAACTGGAATCACCACCTGGCTGAGATTACAATAATCAATTGTATTTCTCCACCATACATCTGTCTTCTGCACGGACAAATATGAGAGCTGAATAGGGATGCAGTGGAATCACTACACTGGCATATTTCAAGTCTTTCATGATGGCACTGATCTCTTCAAGACCTCTCAGAATGTCATATTGCTATTTTCCTAAAGTTAAAGTTCCTAAGGTACTATTGGCTTCTTGTTGGCCTTTCCCACATTATAGCCCTCATTCTATGGGTCAGGAAACCATTGTGGGGAATCTGTCAGATGCTAAGTATGTTCATGTCAATTATACATTCTGGAACTGGATAAATGGATTTGGGGATCCATTGGCCCCACTGTAAATGGGTTTGAGCTAAAGCCCTGCAATGAGGTGCCACTATAACAAATACCTATAAATACATGAGGAACTTTGGAAATAGGTAATGGGTAGAGGCTAGTTTTGAAGCTCATGCTGGCAAAACATACATTGCTGTGAATGGACCATTCTGGGTGATTCTGATGAGATTTTAGAAAGAAAAGAGGAGAAATGAAAAAAGAAAGTTCTGAAAAAGAGAACTGAATTGAGAAAGCTTCAGTCTTTGCAGAGAATACCTAAGTAATCCTCAACAGAACATTGGTAGAAATATGGACACTGATGGCCATCTGATGATGTGTCAGATGGAAATGGGGAACATTTTGGAAACTGGAGGAAAGATGGTCTTGTTATAAAGTGCCAAAGACCTTGGCTGAATGATGTTTACATCTTAATGTTTTGTGGAAAGTAGAACTTTTCAGGGATGGAATTGGGTATTTAGTTGAACCTATTTCTAAGCAAAGTGTTGAAAGAGGAAACTCGTTCCTCCTGACTGCTTAGAGTTAAATTCGAGAAGATATAAATATTATAAAGGCTGTATTGTTAATTAAGAAGGAAAAAGGAGTTAAAGAATTAGAATATTCTTAGCCTATTTTAAAAAATAAGAAAGCCATGATTGAAAGAAACACTAAGGGTGTGGCCAAACAAGTATTTAATAAGGGCAGTAGATAGTCATCTTAACGGAAGCCAGGATTGACAGTTTAAGACAGTGGAAGAATAACTCTGAAGACAATTCAGAAATCATCATTGTGTACCTCTCATCATAGGTGCAGAGTGGTTTCAAAGTAGCTGGTGCCTGTGAGATTTAGGGACAAGTTTTAGTGCTGTTCCCATCACAGTCACTGTTCCCTTAACCCTTGGCCACCTTAAGTGTGCCTCCAGTGGCTCCAGTGTCCGTGTGTGGTACGGGCTGGGGTTGTGACTCCTCTAGAAGGCAAAGGCATCCCAGCTTCTAGTGCGCAGACTGTATGAGCTGTATGGTTGAGGCTACACCCAAGACTCCAAAATAATAGAGCGCCCTGCTCAGGATTCCAGCTCTGATGAGCTTCAGAGGTGGGGCCACAGCCCCAGTGGGTCTAGAAGGCAAAGCATCAAGCCAAAAAGGATTACTCTTAAGCCTTAAGATCTCATGGAGTATACTTTGGACTTATTTGAAACCTGTTAGCCCATCTTCTTTCCTGTGTCTGCCTTTTGGAATGGGAGTATTTATCCTGTGCCTGTCTATCCTATGCATTGTAGGCACTTGATATGTTGGTTTCACAAGTTCGCAGCAGAAGACTTTGCCTTAGAATGCATCACACCTTGAGTCTCACTCTTATCTGATTAAGATGATATTTAGATGAGACTTTGGCCTTTACAGTTGATACTGAAAGGAGTTAAGACTTAAAGGGCTATTGGGATGGAATGAATGTATTTTGTATGTAAGAAAGACATGAATTTGGAGGGGAACTAGGGACAGAATGCTATAGACTAAATATGTGTGACACCTTCCCCTGATACATATAATAAAGCCCAATCTCCAATGTGATTTGGAATTGGGAGCTTTGGGAAGTGATTAGATCATGAGGATGGAACCCTTATGAATGGGATTAATGCCTTTATAAAAGAGACCCCAGAGAGCTGCCTTGCCCCTTCTGTCACGTTAAGTCATGGTGAAAAGATGGCTATCTGTGAACTAAGAAGGGGGCTGTCACTGGATGCTGAATCTTCTAGCACCTTAATCTTGGACCTCTCAGCCTCCAAAACTGTAAGAAACAAATTTTCTTTGCCTATAAGCCATCTAGTCTTAGTAACAGCAGCCTGAACAGGCTGAGGCAATTGTATTTAATAATTATGCAGTTAAACAGAAATTTTTTTTCATTTAAATATAGAAAGCTGAAAATCCTTCTAAGTTTAAAAATTTCAAATTCCTGGGGCGCTTGGGTGGCTTAGTTGGTTGAACATTAGACTTCAGTTCAGGTCATGATCTCGCAGTTCGTGGGTTCAAGCACCGTGTCGGGCTCTGTGCTGAGACAGCTAGCTCAGAGCCTGGAGCCTGCTTCGGATTTTGTGTCTCCCTCTCTCTCTGACCCTCCCCTTCTCATGCTCTCTCTCTCTCTCCCTCTCTCTCTCAGAAATTAAAAAAAAAAACATTAAAATTTTTTTTTTAAATTTCAAATTCCTCACTTGGTAGTTCCTGAACACAAGAATCTTAGCTGATAATGCAAGATTCTGTCATATATCTGAGTCATCATTTATTTTTGTCAATTTTCGTAGAAATGAGTCTCAATTTGAATAAACTCCAAATGGCTCTCTGCCATTTGTCGGATTATTTATTGGATTCCTGGTGCTTTATATTATAAAGATTTTAAAATAAGAAATAAAAAAGAAAATAAATATTGTTAAATAATGGACAAAGATCATTACAGTTTTAGTATATAAATCTATGGGAGCACAGGCTGTTTGCTGTCATGACTCTTGTGTTTGTAGAGGAATTCTCCATAATAAATTAAATGATTTCAGGAGAGAAAAACACTAAGTGGCAATAAAGCCTTTTTTGGGAAGGTAAAATCTATAAAATCATTTGTATAAAAAGTGGACAGTCTTAATACTTTGGTAAAAGGGATAAACAGCTAAGATTTTGTGGTATAAGAATCAATTTTAAACCAAGAACATTAAATCAAATTCCAAAATGGCTATAGTGTGGCCAAAAGAGGCCCCAGTGCAGCTTTCTCAATTACATAAGGGGTCAAAAGTTCCAGATTTCCAGTAAGGAGGCCTGAGTTTGACGTTTTGGACATATTACTTAGCTTTACTAATGATTCATTTTTCTCGATCAACACGAGCCCATCCATGTGTGTGAAGTCATATTTGGAAAATCCAATATTGTCAGCTGGTGGTGGTGGAGGTGGCTCATCACCATTTGTCACTTAGCAATATTTTTTTCATCTGGAGGAATATAAGCTTCACGAAGTGTCACCAGTGTACCTAGAATATGATACTGCAAAGCAATAAGGAAAGAAAGATGTATGAGGTGTTCTGCAAATTTCTTACATTGCTTGCTTTCTGTCTTGGGAGAGCAGGCATAGTAACAACTTTGTGATATTTCTATTACAGAAGAGATGAGATCCTTTCATCAGCCTCCTCTCATTCAAGGACAACTGCAATGGAATGCTATTACTGTCAGTCATTACAGTTGCAAAATAGGTCAGTGGCATGCTGGGGCCAGTTCACATCTCTTCCCAAGTCTGGCTTCAGTGACATCATGTGGTATCTTGAATAGGCCATCGTGGAAGTATTCATACCTCAGAAATTGGCAAATGCAACAAATCATCCTTCCCTCCCTTCCCTCTCTTCCAACTGGAGATCAGGTTGGTTAACATTTAAAAGCACCCTACTTTAGTGGATACGTTTTAGAGCTTTCCAACCAGAGTTTAAATCCCTTTGGATTGTCCAAGCCACTGTAAACATTAGGAAGAAATAGATTACATTTATATGTACCCCAGATAGATGCTTAATTAACCAATCTAAGGGTCATTAAAAGTCAAGAGCAAGCCTTGACTTTAATACAAAAAAAACTTGTATAGAAATAATAAGGGCAAACGAAAGTATTGAATCTAATTTACAGAGTTCCTGACATACAGATATGTGAATTTCAGATATTAAATACCTGGGATAGCATTATTTGTAATATTACCTAATAATATTTCTTATATGTACAAAAGTTTATCATTGCTTACACGTCTTTAATGTCCATACGGTTCATCTTCTTACAAAATAGATGAATATTAAACAAATGTTTATAAATATTATATTCTAATGAGATAAGACATTCCATCATTTAGTGATTGGATTTATAAAATCGTGATGGTTTTTTTTTCTTGTGAGACTACATGCATTTATACCTCTGATCCAAGGCTTGAGAATGAAGGAACATACATTACATTCCTTCAGTGATGTGTCAGCAGCTTTGTTACACCACCACTCTACCAGGCACACTAAAACATGGTGGGTTACTGAACTCTTTGCCTCTTTTCAAAGCACAGTGTAAATGGATTCTCTCTTTTCTACAGAAAAAGAATCATTCTTGGTAGAGTAGACTACAATTCAGTAGAATTGGTTTAAACATTATTATGCCCAGCAAGATAATATACATTTACAGGACCTCTTCACTTTCAGGCCAGTGAAATCACCTACGGTTTATAAGGTAACTGTATGACCTTCAAATAAATTGTTCACTTTAGTGGTAATAGAGAGTCAACTTGTGGTTTTAGCCATTTTTAACTTTTTAATTTATTTAATTTAAACTGCTGAGTTGTAGGTAAGTGTTCACAATGTAATTTGAATTTGCTTTTATATGACTTAGATAGATCCGTCTAGTCTAATGAAGGATTTATGTTCTCTATAAACTTAAACAAACCAAAGTGAAGGAATTATTTTGATAAAATATTTCTGTGTCCAATTTTATTCTGAACGCAGTGCCTTAGACCACTCGGCCATCCTGACACATGTCCAATTCTATTCTGTACTTAACACAATACGTGCCTGAAGAGGTGCATAATTCCTTGCCAAAATATTTATTTCATTTTAGAGTTTCTGATAATAAGGATATTTGTACATATTGAGTTTACAAAAATTCATGCATTATTGAGGGAACAATTATAAATCAGAAGAGTTTGGGGGAGGGAGTAAAGGCTCAGAGTAATAGGTGTAGACATAGTGGGGACAAATGAAATTATTTCGTTGAAATATCCATTTTGACTGCCTATATGGTTCAAGTTCACAGAAAAACAAACAGCTCAACTTTTTTTTTTACTTGCTTAGCTCACAGTTGATTTGCAGAAAGAGATGAGAAGTAACTTTGACTAAACTACTTTTTACTTGCCTAATGAGTTGAGAATATGGTGTTTATTATCTTTTCTGCAATCTAACTATCCCTTGGTACCCACTGCCAAAATCACAAGTTGTTAATGTGGCATCTAGCTGGATGCTTGTACTGAGCATCCGCTTTTGCTTATGTTTTCATATGTATAAAATTATAATAATATTTGTGTATTTGAAGGCTTTTTTTTGCATCAGTCACATAATTTTTCAGATGTTCATATTAGTCAACAAGGAGAAGTGTTTATTGGGACTCCTAAGGAGAAATATACATACAATTCAGTAGAAATAGATGAAGTTTTCAGCTGAGTGAAAGAATTCTGTTGGTGCAAAATTATTCCGGAGTTATTGTGTTCATTGTGTCCGTATCTTCATAGTCTGACAGATCAGTACAAAGCATGCAGCTATGATCTTCTTTGAGATGCATGGTACATTTAGCAGGAAAGGGAAGGATTTTCTATTCCACAGCCTTTGAAAATGTGACCATTCCACAAGAAATTGATTATGAACAACAAAAATCAATGAATTCTTTTTCAATAATACAAAATTCTTAATGGTATGGAACAACACCATTTCTCCTTCAGTAGCATACTAACATGATATGTAACTACAAAAAATATGGATGATATTCTTGGAGGGCAATCAATTGACAGAAGACACTTCAGCATACAGTATAATATAGACCATCAACATGGAGTGTACAAAATATGTAAGGGTTCATTATGGAAAAGTTAATCTTCTGATGCAAATCCGAAACATCACAGATGTATATATTTAATTGGAAACAGCTTCCAGCAGCAGGATTTGAAGGGTCAATACATGGGTTGATTGAGATAAAAATCTTTTCTCTATACCTATTAAACTGCTTTCTTTTACTTTTGACATTTCTTCTATCTAAATACTCTTCTATTCAATTCCTGTTTTTCCACATGCCATTTAAAACATTTTGGCTGATTTATCTGTGTGGGTCACAATTTTCTGATAGTAAGTTGCCATATTTCTTCACTGTGAGGGCAGTCTCTTAGGAAAGGTGGAACATTGACCTTGGGGAGCAGCAGTGCAGTCTTACGTTACAGTGTATGCTACAGAATGTATATCTCAAATATCTATCTAGGTATTGTAAATGTTCATTGAAATAGTAATAAATATACTAGCTAACACTTAGTGAGCACTTATGCAGATGTGCCAGTCAATGCACTTTAAAGTCTTTTGAAGTAAGGCATGTTATTTTTATTCATTTCACGAATGAGGGAGTTGGAACAGAGAGTTTATGTAATTTTTCCAAGGTGACACAGCTATTAAATAGCAGAACTAGGATTAAAATTTGGATACTCTATCTCCAGTCTCTGCATCTTAACCTCCTGTAGGATCATATACTAATACACAGATGGAGAGAAAGTTCTCAAACAACTGATGTTTAAATTTTCTTTAACTTTCAAATTGTGGCATTTTCTATTTTTGTTAATGACCTCATTATTTCACTAATCACTGAAATTTAAAACCATGGCTTCATCTTAGACTCTTTGCTATTCATGCCTATATCTAATTAGTTGCCAATTTCTGTAATTTTCTTTTTATAATATCTCTTAAATCTGGCTCTAACCTTCCATTTCTATTGCTAAATTATTTTGTAGCAACTTAATATCCTCACATGGATTATGAATATGCAATTCCAGTTTCCTTTTATTCTAATCCATTTTCTCAAGTGTTGTACTGAATCTAGCTGTACTCTGCTGCAGATAAGCAGGCCCATTGACTATTCCCAAATATACCTTGCAGTTTCCTATCAATGTATTTTTCACATGTTATTCTCCATCTGTCAACATCTTACATACAAAGGCAAATCTCAAACTGTCAATTTCTTTGTGAAGCCCTTACTGCACCCTCTAACCAGTTGTGGGAATGATGATTATTTTAGATGTAATACCCAATACCATTTATCCTTCTTTGATTGTAGGAGAACATGGAGGTTGGGAGGTATTGTTGCAGCATTTTGAAACATTCTAACTGAAAAATACAAGGCTTTATTGTTTTATCTTTCACATTTAGGTCATAATTCACGTGAAATTAATTATGGCAAATTGTATGAGGTAGAATGAAGATATAGATATTTCTAACATTTGGATATTTAATTGATTCCTTGCCTTTCTACTCAAAGGACTGACGTCTCTTTACTGTTTATGCAGTGACAATTTTTTGTAAATTAATTTTTCATAAATATCTCTTTCTGGATGTGCTATTCTATTACATTATTCTATTTTTCTATTCATGTTCTATGTAATTCTGTCTTAATTACTGTTCCTTTATAAGTCTTACTGTCTGCTTATGTAATTTTTTCAATTTTTTTGATAATTTTTTTTGATTATTCTTGGTCCTTTGCATTTCTATATACACTACAAAGTAAGCTTGTTAATTTCATTCAGAGTATTTTCGCCGGTTGACAATAAAAGACAAATGAGGATTCAAACTCATGCCCTCCTACTACACTGAACACTGAACACTGACTATATACAGATGTTTAGATATTTTAGCAAAAAGTCAATGTTCCAATATTCAGTAAACCATATGTAGAAAAATAAGATGTAAGCAAATAAATTATTTGATGACAAAATTAGGTAACAATTTAAAGATGAGATGCATATTTGAAAAGTTCAGATAACAATCGAAAGACTAAATAGGAGCTTTTGGAGAGGATGTTCAGGGAAAAAATCATGATAGTAGATTTGGAAATGTGTATTGAAAGAGAGAGAGGGCTGGGGCACCTGGGTGCCTCAGTCAGTTAAACATCTGACTCTTAATTTCTGCTCAGGTCACCATCTCACAATTTGTGAGATCCTGCCCTGTGTAGGGTTCTGTGCTGACAGCACAGGAGGCTGCTTGTGTTTCTTTCTTTCTCTCTCTCTGCCCCTCCCGTGCTTGCCCTTGTGTGTGCATGCCCTCTCTCTTTCAAAATAAGTAAACAAACATTTTTTGAAAATAAAGAAAGAGAGGACTTTGGTAGGCAGGGAGAGAGAGAGGAGACTCAGCATCAAGAGAGTGAAGATTCAGGGATAAAAGAAGGTAAGAGAGAGATAGTTGGGTGGCAGTTAAGAAGCTAGTTAAGGGTGACATTTTATCTAAGGAAGCATTTTGAACATGTACTTGTACAAATGTCACATATATTAACTTTATCACCTTTCAATATTTTATGATGAAGTTGACGAGGGAATGACACATGGGAAAGACACTGAAAAAATAAAAATAACACTTCTCTATGCTTAGAAAGGGAGGTAAACTTGAGTGGAAGATATACTATTGGGTAGAGAGCATCAGAAAGTGAGAGTAGATATTTTATGGGAAGAATAAAAATAGAGAAATGCCCAAAAACCATAATGAATTGTTAAAAACAGATTTTAAGCTATTGACAATTTTTTCTACTTTAACTATTTATGGAATTACTCAAAAAATGTATAATATGCCATTAAAAACTAAAGAAAATAAGAGAAGCAAGGATAAATGTGAGCCAACCTTTATGGAGCATTTTCTATGTGCCAGGCATTATGTCAAATATTTTATATTATCTTATCTAAGTCACTCAGTGGTGTCTGAGAATTAGGCCTTTTATTATTCCCATTTTACAAATAAAGAACATGAAGTTAAAAGAGTAACTTTCTCAAAATCTCAGTTGGTTAGTGGCTGCTCCTGGGCTTTAACTCTAAACTTTAGATACATCACCACCTTCTACTACTACTGCAGATGAATAATATTCTCATAGAAGTTGGGATGATAGACTATTCTGGCTTTGTAAGTGAGAGCACTCTACAGGTAATATAACTCGTCTGTTTTATGGCATACTTTGCTACAAGGTTCTAGTTTCATTCTAAATTAATTTTTAAAACTTTATCATAGCTTATTTCATGATTGGATGCTCCAGTATTTTACCTACAAGGCTAATATCACCTGTCTGAATGAGATTTGTATTTCACACTTAAATCCTTCTGATTTTCTGATTTAAATTTATTATGGCTCTCAATATCCTTGGAGGCTGGAAATAGTTTGGCCTTCACAAAAAAATAAGCAAGCAACAAACTCTCCTCCCTCAAAACAAAACCCATTTACTAAAGGACTAAATGATAAAGCAGCCTTTTCTACATCTTGAAAAGCTATTAATAAATCTGTAACTATGAGGTCCTGAAAAGGTGTAAACTGTCTTCTGAAATTATCTGTTTAGAAAATATCTGGTTGGGGGGGCAACTAGGTGGCTCAGTTGGTGGAGCATCAGATTCTTAATCTCAGTTCAGGTCTTGATCTCGGGGTTGTGAGTTTAAGCCCTGCATTGAACTCTGTGCTGGGTGTGGAGCCTACTTTAAAAAAGNGAGGAGAGGAGAGGAGAGGAGAGGAGAGGAGAGGAAAGGAAAGGAAAGGAAAGGAAAGGAAAGGAAAGGAAAGGAAAGGAAAGGAAAGGAAAGGAAAGGAAAGATCTGTCTGGAAGTTGAGGTGCCTGGATGGCTCATTTGATTATGTGTCTGACTCTTGGTTTTGGGTCAGGTCATGATCTCACAGTTCATGGGATCAAGCCTCAAACTGGTCTCTGTTTTGACAGTAGGGAGCCTGCCTGATTTCTCTCATTCTCTCTCTCTGCCTTCCCTGCTCATGGTCTCCCTATCTCAAAATAAATAAATTTATAGACTTAAAAAAATCTAGAAGCCAAAATTATAATTTAAATCAGTCACTATAATGTTTAAACCCAGCAATTTTTTACTTTGAGGAAAAAATAAATGGCAGTTTGGCAGTGGGAATGTCAAAAACCACACAATATACCTTGCAGGCTTTATTTTCTGAAACTTTTTTTTTTTTTTTAAATTTCTAGGAGAGAGAGAGAGACAGCATGAGCAGGGGAGGGTCAGAGAGAGAGGGAGTCACAGACTGAAACAGGCTCCAGGCTCTGAGCTGGCAGTCAGCACAGAGCCCGACGCGGGGCTCGAACCCACGAACCGCGAGATCATGACCTAAGCGAAAGTCGGACGCTTAACCGACTAAGCCACCCAGGCGCCCCTATTTTCTGAAACTTTTAAAAATGTTTATTTATTTATTTTGAAAGAGAGAGAGAGAGAGAGAACAAGTGGGGGAGAGGCAGAGAGAGAGGGAAAGAGAATCCCAAGCAGCCTTCACACTGTCAGCAGAGAGTCCGAGGTGGGGCCTCATCCCACTAACCATGAGATCATGATCTGAGCCAAAATCAAGAGTCGGACGCATAACTGACCAAGCTACCCAGACGCCCCTATTTTCTGAAACTTTTACTAATAATTCCAATGTCTAAAATTTTGTTTTAATTCCTCTTTGGTAAAAAAAACAACAACAGCAATAATCATGACAATAGCAACATGAGACTATGAAAACTCTAGAATATCATAAATGCATAGATTTCCTTACATTTTCAAAGATTAAAGTCTTTATTTGAACATAAAAATGAAAGTGTGTTTTCAGAATAGCTGTCTAAAACAAAGTTGACTAATTTGACTTACTATTTAACTCTATTATACCATTGAGCATATCTGATGATAAGAAATTCATATTATGAAAATGTATTTTAAAATCTTGTGATTTTTATTTATCAAATGATAAGCAAATATTTTATGTAGTTAAATTATCTCTTTGCACACAGCAGGATCAATACTAAGTCTTAAATTTCAATGAAAATTTCTTGATTTCAGCTCAGGTCATGATCCCAGGGTCATGGGATTGAGCTCTGAGTCAGGCTCTTCAGTGAGCATGGAGCCTGCTTAAAATTCTCCCTCTCCTTCAGCCCTGATCACTCTCTCTCTTTCTCTAAAATAAAAAAAAAAATTAAAATAAATAAAAATAAAAAATAAAGTTCCCTATTCCATCCCTACTATTCTAATTCAGTATGTTTGGAATGGGGCTCAGAAACCATATGTATTATAAATACCTGAGTATATCCCATGCAGGAATTCTAGAGATCATAATTGGCAATATATCAGTCAAAAGGTTTATACCAAAATTTTTAGATTTAATAGTTTTATTAATGGGGAAAAGACCAACCAGGACATTTGTTATATAAATTTAAAGATTTTTGTTTAGTATTCTAATGTTTTTACTGTTAAAATCCCAGCCTTGATTTTTTACCCTGGTAATCATGAAGTAACTTAAAAACAGCTAAAACCTGAATAAAACATAAAATATCAGTTTGAACACAGAGCTACCCAGGCAGTAAGGATTGGAGGAGTTAAAACTTCAAGAGAAGAGAATAAAAAGATGAAACTGGTATTTGGTATTGGTTTTCCTTTCATTGATGACTGAGAGGCTGAGCCTCTGAGCAGAATTCTCACCAATATTAGAGATCATGATGGGACTGTGGAAATTGGAGTTCTACTTCCTGTAACGCACCTATATATCTATTTAAAATCTTTTGAGTGTTTATTTACTTTTGAGAGAGAGAGGGAGAAAGAGGAGAGAATGAACAGATGAGGGACAGAGAGGGAAGGAGACAGAGTATCCAAAATGGAGGCTGTGCTGACAGTGCGGAGCCCAATGTAGGGCTTGAACTCATGAACCCAGAGATCATAATCTGAGCAAAAGTGGGACTCAACCAACTGAGCCACCCAGGCTCCCCATACCTATATACCCATTTATTTCTCTTGACTCTCACTTGATTAGTGATAGATTCTGGAGGTAGAACAAACTGGATTTCAGTCATGAGTGTTTGGAGGCCAGTTACTCTAGTATTCTTTATCAGGACCATTTTGTACATTCATTTGGTAAATATGTAATGTATGTCTAACATATTCCAAAGAGGTTAGTGTATATTTTAAAGGGTAATACCTACTTCATTAGATTATTGTCAAGATTATAATTTGGTGATTTCCAGCATCTAGCACCATGACTGATATATAATGGTTTTCAATAAATATATGCTGAATAAAAGGATTGATCAAAGCAGAAATATCAGACTTCTCATGGAAATCTCCTTTGTCTCATATATTTTCACTTGCCTTATCAAGAAATCTAAATGTCATATATGTTACTATTTCTTAACATAATTTCACAATAGGATCATAAAGAAATTTGTCATAACAATTTTATTTCATATGTAAACAAAATGTAACTCAAAGAGAGATGACAAATTCATAATAGTTGCCCTAAATCTTATGCAAACGTCTCATAGTCTGGTTCCTTTTTGTTTGTTTTAGACTAGATTCTCTTATTTTATTGAAACATTATTGACATATAATATTATATTAGTTTTAGGTGTCTAATATCTTGATTTGCTATATGGATGTATTGTAAAATGGTAACCACAGTAAGTTTAGGTCTTATCCACCACCACAGAAGTACCAAAATATTTTTGTGTGTGTGGTAAAAACCTTGAAGATCTATTCTCTTTTCAACTTGCAAATGTACAATACATTACAGATATCTATATTTTCCTTGCTGTATATTGCATCCCAGGACTTATTTATTGTATAACTGGAAATTTCTACTTTTTGATCACCTTCACCCATTTCGCCCCCTCCACTCCACTTCTGGCAACCACCAATCTATATCTTTATCTTTGAGTTTGCTTGTCATTTTAAGATTCCACAGATAAGGGAGATCCTACAGCATTTGCCTTTCTCTGTCTTATTTCACTTAGCATGATGCCCTAAAGGTCCATCCATGTTTCTTCTTTTTGATGGCTGAATAATATTCTATCATTATATATACCCATACCTATATTTTCTTTATCCATTAATCTGTTAATGAATATTTAAGTTGTTTCCATGACTTGGCTACTGCAAATAATGTTGCAATGAATATTTTAAAATAATTATTTCATTTCCTTTAGATAAATACCCAGAAGTGGAATTGCTCAGTCATAGGCTAGATTCTTGACATTGTCTTTTTGAGTTTTTCTATCCTCTGTAAAATCCTTCTAAATTCAGGAAAAAATTCATTGTAAACAAAGGTTACACTATCCAGCCTTTAGATTCAATGCTATTCAGTGTGCTGTCTAACAAGATACATCTGATTATTTGATTGCTAGAGTTCTGTGTAATGTTAGCTCTTTTTAAGTACAAAATAAAATACTAATGTTTGCTAGGTATATGTGAATATTTTACATAAGATTTATAATAGGTTCTAAAATATGAATTCTAAGAATGAATAAAATTATCATTCTGAAAACACTTCATAAGAAAGTCATATGAATTTAAAGATATTCTTTCTATGATAAAGTTGCCCCTATAAGGTAAGAATAAATTAGCAATGAGAAAACAAGCACCAAGTCTTTTTTTTTAATTCCTTCTATTCAACTTAGAAACCTTTCTTAATTGGGATCCCTTGCCAACCCCTTTCAGTAATAGAATACTGCATCTGCATTTCTATTCATCTTTTACTCACAAATTGAGAATTGCCTTTATTTTCTTGGCAAGAGTAGGATTTTTCTCTCTAAATTGCAACTCAGCTTTTAATAATAAATTTGCTTAATTTTGGTATTTCTTATTTTTGTTCCACTTAGGTTGTTTTAATTCCTTTTTGATCTACAGGCACAAAATTTTATTTATTTATTTATTTATTTATTTACAAATAGTTTATTGTCGAGTTGGTTTCCATAGAACACCCAGTGCTCATCCCCACAAGTGTCCTCCTCCATGTCCATCTCCTCCCCCCGCCACACCCATCAGTCCTCAGTTTGTTCTCAGCATTCAAGAGTCTCTCATGGTTTGCCTCTCTCCCTCTCCCTCACTATTTCACCCCTTCTTCTTCCCCATGGTCCGCCGTTAAGTTCCTCCTCATCCTCCTATACATGCAAACATATGGTATTTGTTCTTCTCTGCCTGACTTATTTCGCTCAGCGTAACACCCTCAAGGTCCATCCATGTTGCTACACGTGGCCAGATTTCATTGTTTCTCATTGCCATGTAGTATTCCATCGTAGAGATAAACCACATCTTCTTGATCCATTCGTCCGTTGATGGACACTTAGGCTCTTTCCATGTTTTAGCTATTGTGGAGAGTGCTGCTATGAACATTGGGGTACATGTGCTCCTATGCATCAATACTCCTATATCCCTTGGGTAAATTCCTAGCAGTGTTAATTTACATGCACAAAATTTTAATTATACTACATTTTTTCACTCTTATATTCGTTCACTTATTCATTCTTTCAATATTTATTGTGTAAAAACAATTGATATCAAACTTGCAAAGCCAAGAATCTCAGTCTATTGGACTTTAGAGTATTGGTGAAGATAAATGCTAAGATTGATATATGAAGAGAAAGTGCTGATCCTTACAAATTGGGTAAACTCATAAGAAACTTCTGTGTATCTATATATCTACTTTAAAAACCAATGGAAGAAATTTAAAGACTGATGAAATAAAGATTCAAAAGGCAACCTATTGGAAGTTTCTTATATGGGTCTGCATTTGAAAAGGCATTAAAAGAAAGCAAAACCAAACAACTTGCCTGGATGTTTGGTGTTCTACAGGCACAGTTTTCATATTTTTAAGAGTTATGGCTTATGGATCAAAGGTGTAAGTTTGCAGATGAACTTCATTTTTTTGGCTAATTGACAATACCTGACCTCTTAAACATCAAGGACTAGATCTTGGTAGTATAATATCACCAGGGCATGACCCAGTTCTGACATATAGTAGGTAAACAATGAAATCGTTGAATTATTTATTGGCTTGGAATTCATTATAATCAACAATAAAGAATAAGGATTTTTGACTTGAACTTCATGAACTTCTGCCCATAGTTAAGTTTCAGAAAGTTGTGTTAAATGTTTGAAATGTAGGCAAATATTTACATGTGCTTATGAGTTTTTATAACAAATTTCTCTTCTGGAGGTATATTTGTTTATTTATGTCTTCTAAAATTCTATAATTTTAGCAGCTCTGGGCAAATAGTCTGAAGTGAGTTACAGCTACTAAATTAAACATATAGAAGGCATTGACAAAGTTATATCAATAATAATGTAATTATATATCTCTGATGAGTAAGATTTGTTCACAAACATGCCATGCATTTGAATAAAACTGAATTAAAACGTAAAAAAATATCTATATTTTTCTACATATCTAGACACATGATATCTTTAAAATAAAACACATGGAACTCAAGCTGAAAATTTTTGTCATATTTTAGCATTGTACTGCATGGGCAATAACTAAAAGGAAGCCACATTGCATTTGCCCAATTTTCGTCGAGTGATGAACAGTAGGATATGCTGGCTGGTCATTACCTGAAAATCAGGTCTATTTTAACTGCAGTAGAAATAATGTTTTAGCTACAAAATGATCATTCTGAAATATAACCCACAGTTCAGTTAACTCAGTTCTTCAGGAGGTTTGGTAAGTAATTCTTCCTTATTGGACCTCCACAAAGCATTAATAAATATGACTGAGATCCTTTTTGGATTTTGACAACTAATAAATCCTGTCTTCTGTATCGTATCCAATGGCCTATGATCCAGATCCTGTCAAACATTTGTGAAGATATCTGTAACTTAAGATGCTTAATAAACCTATTCACTATTCATTAGCTTTTATTTGTTTCCTATGATTTGTACTATCACCTTTGGTTTCTTCCAGCATAATTCTGGTTTTCTATAGTTATCTTCTAAATAAAGATGGATATAAGGAAATAAAAATCATACAAAATATCATCATTCAAGTTATAAAATCAGTTTAACTATTAATCAGTACAGTCTTCCTACTCATCAACGTAGAGGAATTCAATTTTTTTAATAAAATTTCAAAACACATTTTTATGTTTGTATTATTTCAATAGCTGGAAATCACATAAAGTAGGGTGCCTCCTGTACATAGTGAATAGTTTTTTTTTCATGTTTATTTATTTTTGAGAGAGAAAGAGCATGAGCAGAGGAGGGGCACAGAGAGAGTGAGACACACAATCGAAGCAGGCTCCAGGCTCTGAGCTGTCAGCATAGAGCCCGATGTGGAGCTCAGACCCACGAACTGTGAAATCATTACCTGAGGTGAAGTAGGATGCTTGACCAACTGAGCCACCCAGGTACACTGATCAGTTTTATTAGAGTGAGTATCCTGAAAACTATAAGGAATATAATACAGTACTAGCCACCCACATTGAAGCCTTCTGACATCTCAGTTGTAGAAACAGCCTAGAATTTACGTTAAAATGGAATTGACCCTCTGAGCACTTAAAAAGCAGCCCGAAAATACCTTTGGTAAAGCCATGAATTTCATGCTTTGGGTCTTTATAATCAGTTTTAGGGTCTCTAATTTAATTACTGTGTAACAGTTTTTGAGCACCTACTATGCCAGTTACTGTACTAGGTGCTTTACATATTTTTACATAACAGTCTCAAAAATCCCTTAGAGTAGCTTTTCAAAAGTAGAAAGTGGGAAAACTGAAGCTTAGACAGATCAAATCATTTGCTCAAGGTGAAACCATTTGTCAGCCAGCTACCATTGAACCTAAATCCCAAGGCCTCACTCCTTGTTCTTCCTGTCATTTGAAACACTTTATCTGGTTTCCCAGGAAGCCAGAAGCAGAGAATTAGATGGAGAACTGGAAGGTGGTCTGTTATAAAGGTGAAAAGAGAAGTGTTGTATGCTTATATATCTAAGACCCTGGCTCTATACTGGAAGCCCTGTTAAGGTCACAGTATGAAATAGGAATCATTTCTTACACCCATATAGGATCCATTTACGGCTCAGAGGCAATGTCCCAGAGGCAGCAGGCTTGTATTTCTAGCTTCCTGCTGTTCTGGAAGAATTATTTTGTGACAAATGTCGTAGCTCAAGTAGTATATCTCAGACCTGTGCTTGTACAAACCCTCTTAAAGGAAAAACTTTCTCATCAAGCCTAATGCAGATATGAATTCTTTTAATTACAATATACTTTAAAAGTGTACAAACCTAACAATGGGTATTAATTTATTTTTTAACTTTTTTCTTTAATGTTTATTATTTTGAGGGAAGAGAGAGAGAGCACGCTCGAGCACGCATGCATGACTGTGAGAGTGGGGGAAGGGCAGAGAGAGAGGGAGATAAGGATCCAAAGCAGGCTCTGTGCTGACAGCAGAGAGCCCAACGTGGGGCTCAAATTCACGAACTGTGAGATCATGACCTGACCTGAAGTCAGTGGCTTAACTGACTTAGCCACCTAGGTGCCCCATAATCTTTTATGTTTTGGTTCTCATACAAATTTGAAACAAAAATATTTACAAAGATACACAAACAATATAACAAAATAAAACAATTTCAAACTAATAATATTGATATTTAAAAATGTTTTATTGAAGTGCAACAGACATCCATACAATAAAGTATATGAATCAAGTCTCAAGTTGTATGAATTTTATACATATTATTTATTTTTATATTCACTTGAGTAATGACCTCATGAGTCAAGATATAAAATATTCGTGATTCTCCAAAAGACTCCCTCAGATCCTTTTGCAACCAATACTACTGTCTACCTTCCACCTGTTGGCCACAGATGTAGGCACTATTTTGAAGCTAGTTTTCATCTTCCTGAAATTTACATTAATGAAATCATATGGAGTACACTTTTATATCTTCCTTGTTTCTCATAGTATATCACCTGCGAGACTCTTCAAAACTCTCCTTAATTACTTTTTTAAGTGTTTTTAACGTTTATTCATTTTTGAGGACAGAGAGAGACAGAGCACAATGTGGGGAGGGGCAGAGAGAGAGGGAGACACAGAATCTGAAGCAGGATCCAGGCTGTGAGCTGTCAGCACAGAGCCCGACATGGGGCTCGAACCTAGGAGCTGTGAGATCATGACCTGAGCCGAAGTCTGACGTTTAACCAACTGAGCCACCCAGGCGCCCCAAAACTCTCCTTAATTATGAACACTTATTGTTAAGATGCAGTTGTCAGCAAAAACATGAGCACAGACTGATGACCAATGCCACTGCTTTATGGCATTTGGCATTCTTAGACTAGCATGCACTGTCTGTGCGATTTTCCCATGCTTTTTGTTTTGTTTTGCTTTAGCCGATATCCCTCACAAAAGTACAAAATTAAACATTTCAACACATCATTCGTGGAACTCCAAAATCTGTAGACTCCAATTTGGTATATCCTGATTTAAAAGGAAGGAATTCTCTAGAACCTAATTGTATGAGCCTTGACAGATATCTGAGTAATAGTTGGTTCAGATGTGCTTTTGTTGGGAAACTTTTACAGAAGAGGAGAAGCGAAACTTCTCCTTTACCACTTAACTTGTTTGGGCGCTGGTGGTGATTCAGGAAGACATTTGTTTTTTAGCTAATGAGTTGTTCTGTTTTCAGCTTACTTAGGCAAAATCTGAGTTTATCCCATTGATGGCAACAGTACTTGCAGGTTCTTTCCAAACTGCATCTGTGTTCGGCACTATATTCCAGGGAAAGTTACAATAGGGACACGGCAAATAAGTAGAACAATACCCATAATGTCAGGATAATGTTCTTCTTTTGTAACCAAGCGAACTGATAAAAAGGATTGACACTATCCTACCTTTGCTCTCAGGAGGGTTGTTAGGAAGGCTGTGTAATGAAATCGGGGACAATAAAAGGACCCTGTCATGCCATTTGTAAAATTCTTTATAGCAGCCCTTGAAATTAAATGCATTCTTTATAGCTATGCTTATATTGTAGTTTTATTCAAGTACTTATTTGAGATCTTTGGGGAAGAGTGTTCTTACAGGCATGGAAAAAGTTGTAAAAGTAAGGTGAAAGTAGAAATAAATAAATGGTAGTGCTTAAACAATATTCCCTCCATTTAGAATGCTCCAATAGAGATAATATAAACCAATAATTAATAATTTGTCATTAGATAATAACTGTTTTCTTTATTTATGTGTAGAGTCAAACTCTCTTTTCATCTCAGAAACAAAACAAACATGAGAATGCTCAAAATCAGACTACTGGAGGAAACCACCTGAATACAAAATCGATTTCAGTAGTTTTCAATGCTGAACACAACAGTTTCATCGCTTACTGGAAAATTCTAATGCAGATAAATCAGAACAAACAAATCAGATAGTTTTTATTACTTTAATCCCAATGGCCATGTAATTGAATAAAGCTCTAAATTTTCCTTTAGACTTGACTTAGCTCTCTTAAGTAAATACCTATGACTTCCCAGAGAAAGATCTCTTACCACATATTTCATTATTTTATGGTTTCCTAAATTTGGAGCATTACATAAATCAAATATAATCAACCTTTAAACCAATCTACCACATAGGGCACCTGGGTGGCTTAGTGAGTTAAGCGTCCGACTTTCGCTGACAGCACGGAGCCTAGAGACTGCTTCTATTTCTGTCTCCATCCCTCTCTGCCCTTCCCTTGCTCATTCTCTCTCTCTTTCTCTCTCTCTCCCTCTCTCTCAAAAATAAACATTAAAGAAATTTAAACCAATCCACCATACTAACAAACCAACCAACATGCAAACATAATTTGGTGCTACAGTCTTTTGCCATGAAGAGTAGAAAATAGGTTTTTTTAGATGTCTGAAGGAGCCATAGATTTGTCGTCTCATAAAATGATTTTTCTTGAATAAGAAAGAATGTAAAAGGAAGAAAAATTACATAAAAATTAATTTTGAATGAAAGAATGAATATTAGCTTAAAATGTTTGGTAAATACCAGAAGGGATCAGATCTTTTGTTACCTATGTATGCAGCTATAAGGAATCACAGTATCTCCAGTTTACATAGTTCTTTGTAGTAGTCCTTAGTACTATCGCACAAATATTTGTGATTGTCTATGAAATCTGTAGAATGGCAATTTCTCACAAATTGAAGTTAGCTGTGGCCACACGACTTGCCTTACAGTGAAATGCAAGAAGTGATATTGAGCATTTCTGGAAGACAGTTTTAAGAGCCGATATGTGACTTGTCCCTCAGTCTTTCTCCCTGATATGGTGACTCCAGATAATGGCTGCTGTCAGCCTGTCTTCCAGACTGAGGATGGCATGAGGCAGAGCCTCACCTAGACCAGGATGGACTATGAGCATGAATACGAAATATGCCTTGCTGCTTAAAGTCACTGATATTGGAGTGTTTGTGTTTCTGAGTCTTCACTGATGGAGTCCCATTTCATCCAGTGTCTATGGCAGAAACCAACACAGACAACTCATCCATCCATATGCTCAGACTCTAAAAGAGAATATATATGAGAAAAACAGGCAAAAAGAAAAGAAACTGGAAATAAAAGAATAAAAGCTTGTTTTAGGTAAAATTCCATATTATTCTATGTCTGTACACTTGTAGGAGGATTGGAGAGCGAAGGAGCCTAAACAATATCATGTTTTAGCATGAAATGATTGATTATGGTCTTAAATGCCTCTGTGGGAAACCCAGAGACCACTGATTGTGACAGTTTGGCAAATGTGGCTAATGTAAATGAAGGCAAAGCATACCAGTTCTGTTTGCATCATGACAACTGCGACATATGTTGAAAAGTGGGAAATTCAGATACTTGAACATTTTTGTCTGAACATCATCAGTCAGCCACATGGACTCAGTATTTATTTTGCTTTTAAGACACTGCTAAGAAGAAAGAACATTCTAATTCTAAATCACTCAATTTGTTTGCTACTAAAATTACCCATTCAATACCAACAGATCATACACATTAACTATGCTACAAACAAACAAAAAGAATCAAAACGAAAAGACAGATGTACTGAGACTATTCTATTAGATTGAGAAGCTAATTCAAGAATCATTTAGTATTTGCCACATGCTTTGTTCAGGAACTATGATGTATTGTTCACATCATCCAATAAAGCACAACAAAAATAAAAAAAAATTAACAATTAACTACTTCAGAATGGTTACTAATTACTGAGACTGTTTCTAAAGAACTTTAATATGAAAATATAGAGTACGTTAATATAAAAGTTATCTAATCCTCTCCACCACACTGTTAGGTTGATATTACTATAATCCTCATTATAGATGAAAAATTGTGGCAAAGAGAGATTAAGGAATTTGCCTTGGGTTTCATGGCTAGTAGGTAGAGAAACCCAGAATCAAATCCAAATAGTGGGGCTCCAGGACTCATAACTTTTCTACTTCATTGTTCTTGGAAAGACGGCAACAAATTAGAGGAACCCAGAAATAAAGTCAGAATCTGATTTCTAATAAAGGTGACTGACTCTTACGTTGAATTTAAAATTGCAAAATAATATTAGAATTGCAAAAATACTTTTAAAAACATCTTTTATGTTCACACGGTTATACTGTTTCTTTCTCATTGTTATTCTAGACTATATTCAAATGCATACAGAATTCTTATATATTTGGAAACTTAATATATCACTTTTTACTCCATTTATTTTGTTTTTCTCTTAAGTAATTCCATATAACAGTGCAGCTTTTAATAATTATACATAAAGCTGTGTAATATTCCACTGAGTTGATATACCAGAACATAGTAAGTTATTTTCTGTCATTGGCCATTTAAGTTACTCTTAATTATTTTTCTTTGTAAATAATGCTGCAATGGCTTTTCATGAACTATTTCCTTAGGAATAACATTACCACAGATTTACTTATAAATCATGAGTCAGCTTGTAATTTATGCATTTTATTGCCAAATTATGTTCTAATTATTTTGTAGTCAGTATATAAGTAAAATAATGTTATCATGTTACCAGTGTTTGGAATTTTCATTGTTTTAGATTTTTGTTACTATAGAAGGTATGAAATAATATATGTTATTTAATTGGTTTCTTTGATGTAGTAGGGTCATAAACTGATGCCCTAAGCGCTAATGTGTCAAAAAATATGTAGTTATTTTTACCTCTTATGATGATCTGATCTTTTTTGCGTGCTTGTTCATACAGTGTCTCTAAATATTTAGTCTATTCGAAGTTCAATTCTTTACTAGTACTAATTTAGCTCTTTAAGACTGTTCTATCTTAGGTAAATGCTAAATTCTAGGTAATGCTCAGTCCTAGGTAAAGTCTCAGAAGAGGTCTTAGGTAAATGCTTAGCCTTTTATAGTTGCACCCAAACTCCTCGCCCTTTTCATATTGGAATCTGGAAATCTAAGGGGAATTATTTGGTTTTACAGTGGAAGGGCAAGAGGAGGCCTCGGATCTTTGCCTTTTCCTTAGATACTCAATAATTTCTGTTGCAGAGGAACTGATTTTGTACTAGTAAGTCCTAGTGTTTACTAGTGCTTTTCTTACTAGTAACTACTGAGGTATGACTGACGCCATTGATGCCTTCTGATTTTTAGGAGTGACTCCTGCCACCCCCTGCAGAAGCTCGCGCCGGAAACAGTAAGTCCCACACAGCAGCCATTTTGTTCCGACATGAGACCTCTACGTGCTCTGTTGTAACACATCCCCTGCCACCTTCCCCCACTCCCGTCACGCCCCACTGGTGCTCATGACAATGTATGGGTCTCTTGCACAGGAAGCCTGGCAGTACAGTTGTCTTCCACCATGTTAATATTAATCGCATGATTCATCTTCTTCCTAGAGAATTTAAGGGACAGATTTTACTTTTCGATCCTATATAATGTTGCATACATCCTGTTTCTCTGAAATGTTACTCACTCTGCCTCCTTCTATGAGGTTCAGTGGCAACCAGGATATGGGGTAGGGAGGGGAATAGGTTGTCAAACAAGAAAGAGAAACTCGTCTTTTTAAACTTTTTAAAACTTTTAAATTGAAGTATAGTATACATACTGTAAAATGAACAAATCTTAAATTTATGATTTTTTTTTGACACAGTGAAAATACCTGCATAACCACCCCTGGATCAGGATATAGAATATTAATGGCATCTCGGACATTTCTCTTATGCTTCCTCCCAGTCACGGTCAATCCATCTCTCAAAGCTTGTGGCTAACTTTATTCTTTTTCCTCCTTCCTTCCTTCCTCCCTCCCTTCCTTCCGTCCTTCCATTTTTGTTGTAGTTGTTTGTTTTTTCTGCTTAAAGAAAAAAAATTCTATAAAAGTTTGGCATGCTGTCTTCCATTAATTTTGGAAAATTCTTGGCTAGCATTCTGTATTGCTTCTGTTTCATAATTTCTACTTCTGGGACTCCAAAGACTTTCTCCATTTGTTATACTTAAGTAGTTTCCATCTTAAAACTATAATAATCTTAATTTCTGCCAGGGCTAGTCTGGTTTTAAATCCATCAATTAATTCTTACTTTCAATGATAATATTTTTATTTTTTAAAATATTTTTTTTAATTCATTTCTGAGAGAGAGAGAGAGAGAGAGCATGAGCAGGGACAGGTCAGAGAGAGAGGGAGACACAGAATCTGAAACAGGCTCCAGGCTCTGAGCTGTCAGCACAGAGCCTGATGCGGGGCTCGAACCCACAACCCATGAGATCATGGCCTGAGCCAAAGTCGGACACTCAACTGACTGAGCCACCCAGGCGCCCCTCAATGACAAAATTTTTAATTTCCAAATTTTTTATTGGATTTTCTATATCAAAAATTCTATGGTAGAATTCTTCATTTTTCACCCATACTCAAATACATTACTCATAGTTATTTATAGCCCATGTCTAATATCTGCAATATTTGAATCATCTTTGGATCTGTTACTATTTGATTGTTTTATCTTGTTTTTAAGTTATCAGGTTCTGTATTTTGGCATGTCTGTTTTTATATTTTTTAAATATATTTTAATTTATTTTTGAGAGAGACAGAGGGAGCATGAGTGGCGGAGGGGCAGAGAGAGAGGGAGACACAGAATCTGAAGCAGGCTCTAGGCTCTGACCTGTCAGCCCAGAGCCTGATGTGGTCTTGAACTTGTGAATTGTGAGATCATGACCTAAGTCGAAGTTGGACGCTTAATGATTGAGCCACCCAGGTGCCCCATTGGCATGTCTGCTTTTTAAATTCAATTCTAGATATCATGTATGTAAAATTGTAAAAGTATTGATTAATGTTTTCTCCCGTTGGCCAGATTTTGTATATAAGTCAGACCTACCTTAGTGATCATATTCTATAGCCTTCTAAATTGATAGTCAATGACTATCAATATGCTATAAGCATTTGAAAGGGAAGGTGTATTCTCTAGTAATTGAGGTACATCATTCATATTGACCTTATTGATTACATTATTCTTTTTGCCACATTTAATATTTTTGTGTTAAAATACATGTAGTTTAATATTAAGATAAGAAAATTAATATTTGTCTACAGTTGCCTATCCTTTTATTATTAACCTTAAAAAATCACTTTATCTTATGTGTGTTTCTTATAAACATCCCAGAGTTGGCATTTGGATTAGGATTGAATCTGAATGTTTTCTTTAATAAGTGAGGTAAGCTCATATACATTTAATTCTATAGCATATATATTGAGTTTTAATTCCATCATGTGACATTTTCTCTTTTTATGTTTTTTCTTAAAAATCTTTTACTTTATGGGCCGTTTTATTTATTGTTTGTTTTTGTAATTCTTATATAGTTAGGCTGTTTTCTAATTTCCCTCTCTCTTCCCTTCTTTCCTTCTGTCATTCAATTTTAGTTAATAGTATAATAGCTTACTCTTAGTGTTTCCCTTTCTTGTTCTTAAATATGCTACTGTCATTACTTGATTTATTTTAAACGATATTTTGCTTGCCTTTTAGTTCTTAAACTGTATTAAACAACAATCTTATCCTATGTCTCAATTCCTTTCCCTTCTACTTTCAGAATTTTTAAATTCACATTTTATGTAGAAATCATAGAAAAGATGTCATATTTTTAACCCTCCTTTCTCAACATTTTTTCTCTTATTCAGGTAAATATATTAAATGTTCATTTTTGGTGTTTAGGCCGAATTTCTGTAGTCATGTTCTAGTTAACTAAAGTTAGATATTTAGTAATTTCTTCAAGAAAATCTCATGAGAACAGTATTACCAGACTTTTTGTGTGTTCAAAATTATAATGTCTGTAGAGAATGGCTGGATATCAATTTTTAGGCTCAAATCTTTTAACTTGAATACTTTATAAATATCGCTGAATTACATTCTGATACTGATTGTTGCTACAGAGAAATCTGAAGTCATCTTATCTTTTCCTTTTATACATAGAGTGATTTAGTAATATATCTTTAGGAGCAATACATTTTGGACAGAGAATAGAACAATAACCACAGAAGACACAGGGTAAACAGGTATAATACAGGACTGTCTTCATCAATTTGGCATGTATGGGCCTCCGACTTAATAGAGGGCTTTCATTTACATACAGCTGATTTTGTTTTCCTTGAGAACTCAAATTACATGTGTGAATTTTGGCTCTTTTTTGATTGTACATATTTCAATTATTTTGTCATCAGTACTTTAAACATTTAAAAAGTTTCTACCGTACTTTATTTCTTTTTCAATATCCCTTATTGTATTTCTTAGTGTTTAGTTGCTTTTTACTTCTTTCAGTTTTGCCTTTATTTTGTGTGTGTGTGTGTGTGTGTGTGTGTGTGTGTTGGTCTACTTCTTTTGTATGTGTGAGTTCTGCTAACACATCATTTCCACGTGCTGTCTTGCCATTTCATTGCTAAATTCTTTTTTTATAAACAGGTAAAGGAGAGTCTTTCTACTGATCAATAATGAATACACATTAAAACAAACACCATAGTATTTAATAAATGCCAAACCACTGATTGGACATATGAAATAAACTCACAAAAAACATGGTCTTATATATAGTAGTATATATCCGTTTATAGAAATCTACTTCTTACTGATAAGAATGTGTTTTATTTTCAAGTTTCCAGGTATCAGTTACTAAAGTGTGTATGTAGTGAATAATGAGCAAAAGTTCAATAAGAACAAAACAGAAAATTATCTAGAACTCTTTTGCTGACCATAATACAATAAACCAGAAATTAATAACTAAAGGATAAACACAATTAAAGAAACTCTAGCTAAGTGACTCTTGGGTATAATAAAAAATTAAAATTGCAATTATAAAGTAGAGAATAAAAATAATTAGTACATTCATTATCAAAATTTATTAGATATAACCAAAATTATCCAGATAAAAATTCATAGTCTTAAAAGCTTATATTATCAAATGAGAAGTAATAAAAATAAAGCAACAAAGCTTTTAGCATTAGAGTCCAGAAAAAGGAACCAAAAAAACTGATCTAAGGACAGAAAGTAAAAGGAGAAAAGATACTTAAAATCAGAATCAATATATTGATATAGTAAAAATAAGAGATGGTAAAAATGATGGGTTGATTCTTTGGAGAGCAAAATAACTTATAAAATCAATAAATAGTTCAGTTTTTTTAAAAAGAAAGTTAATTTGGAGGCTTTGAAAATTATTTTAGAGGGGTCTCTTGGTGGCTTGGTCAGTTCAGCAACAGACTTCAGCTCAGGTCTTGATTTCACAGTTCATGAGTTGGAGCCCCACATGGGACTCTGTGCTTTCAGTGCAGAGCCTGCTTGGGATTCTCTCTGCCTCTCCTTTGCTTGCACACACTCACTTTCACTGTCTTAAAATAAATGAACAACGTAAAAAATTATTTTAGAGAATCTCAAAAGGTAAAAGTGTTCTGTTTTTAAAAACATGATTAATTTTTGTCTAATTATGTCTAATAATGAGGCCTATCCTGAATTGCCTTTACAAACAGAATATTTCCCCCAATGCTTCTTATACTCCCTTACTCTACTCTAGTTTTTCCATGGTACTTCTCACCTTGTTGGCAAGGATGTGGAGAAAAAGGAACCCTTTTTGACACTGTTGGTGGGAACGTACACTGGTGCAACCACTATGGGTAACAGTATGGAGATTTCTCAAAAAATTAAAAATAGAATTGTCATATTATCCAGTAATTCCACTAATGGGTATTTACTCAAAGAAAATGAAAGCACTAATTTGAAAAGATATATGTACCTCTATCTTTATTGCAGAACTATTTGCAATGGCCAAGAAAGAGAAGGATCCATTCATAGATGAATGGATTTCTATCTCTATCATCTATTTATCTATCTATCTATCTATCTACCTACCTACCTACCTACCTATCTATAATGGACTATTACTCAGCCATAAAAAAGAGTGAGATCTTTCTATTCACAACAGTGTGGATGGACCTAGAGGGTGTAAATTTAAGTGAAATAAGTCACTCTGAGAAGGACAAATATCACATAATTTCACTTTTATGTGGAATTTAAGAAACAAAACAAATAAAAAAAAAAAAGAGAGAGACAAACAAACAAAAACCCAGACTCTTAAATACAGAGAACAAACTGATAGTTACCAGAGGGGACATGGTGGGGGGAATGGATGAAATAGGTGAATGGGGTTAAGAATACACTTAACCTTCATGAGCACTGAGAAATGTATAGAAATGTTGAGTCATTATATTTTATACCTGAAATTAAAATAACACTGTATGTTAATTATATTCAAACAGAAAATAAAATAAGTAATGCTTACCTTGTAGCATACCATAAAATTCGCTTCTAATGTTTATTTTCTCTTCCCTAGCCCCAACTAAAATGTAAGGTCCACGAGAATCGGGATTTTGTCTGTTATTCACTAAAACAGTTCATGGCATATAGTAGGTGCTAAATAAATATTTTGCCGAATAAACAATGTAACCCAACCTTCACAGCAGCAATAACAATAAAATAAAATATAAAGAAAAGGATAAAAAACATTTTATCATTTATTCCTTCACAATTCACAAAGAGAGAACAGAAACAAGAAATTAAAATAATTTCTCTAACATCTCAGAGTTGCATAGATGGGACAAGAGTTTCAGTCTCTAGGTTCCTGATGCATTTGTTTTCCTATTGTATATATGGCTTTCTCGTCCCCAACCTAAGCAACTGATCTTTAATTTCCATCTCACTGGCACATCAGATTTCAAATTTGTTCACATAAAAAGATAAAAAGTCCAAAGCACAGGAAGGTCAATATGCTATAGCAACATTTCATACCCAGTTAGTAGGAGAACTGCTGACCCCACCCCTACAGGCATCATCTGTGAGTCTCTCACTCTTCTTATAAAGCAGAAGAATAACCAGCTAATTCTGGTTCGTTCACCAGGGTATTTTACCTTTTAATTAAAAAATCTAAAGGACATCAGCATTGTGCTTCACTTTCAGGATGAGGTGCCAGGCCCTTTGGGAAATCTGCTACTGCTCAGGCCCTTTGACCTTCCCCATGGCGTTGTGTGCATGGCTTTTGCCAGTTCTCAGATCTTTCTGGGAAACTTACATATGTTTTGGATTTGGTGGATATTTCTTTCTCCTAATTTCATTGAACATGGAATTCATGTGTGTGGTTTCTTTATTTTCCTTGTGACTCTGTATGCTTTCCAGGAACAGAAGGGGGAGATTCTGATGCAACTGGTCAACATGTTCATCTCAAATTGTTCATCTCAAATAACTTTTTGTTCGATTTGTTCAAAACACTTAGAATTAACATTTTTTCCTAGCTATTTTCTCGGTGATGGAGAAATGATTATGCCTTTGAAACAGTTACATTTAAGGGCTCTGTTAATTTCTGCTTTTATTCACAAAATGTTTTCTTCCAATACAAAATATTTTTTCTTGATTATCTTTATATAACTTATAATAAACCAGCATTTAATATCTATGCTTTCCTCCTGGAACAAATCAAAAGCACCCCTGCTGGTGACATTTCTGTTGTTTTAACTTTAATACTGTATGTGAAAAATATTGCATTTCTGACCTCAACTAATGGAAACAAAGAAATTTCAGAAAATAAGTAATGATATACTATTCCCTAGCAATGTCTTTAAGTTGCAAAAGAAAATTAACTTTGGAAAGAAAAATCTCATCTTTTTCTTTTTAATTGAAAAGAAAAATATCAAGAATTTATCCTGAATCATATATTCTGCATACTCCTTAAAGAATACATCAGGGATGGTTATTATAACACTAGATAGGAAATTTAAGAAGAGACTTTTGGAATTTCCCTCATTTTAACAATCATACGTTCATCAGAATAAAGAATTGACCTCCCATAAGTCCTGATCACTTTGGCAAACACAAAGGGATAGCAGCCTGCTATCCTTAAAGGGAAAAAGCTTATAGTTGTTTGATTGCAGAGAAGTTATCTAACAGTTTTGAATCTTGCTTTCCTCATCTATAAAACAGGATTGAGAAGAATACACCACATGGCATTGTTGTGATGATTAATTTTTTTTATGTTTTATTTCTTTTTAAGAGAGAGAGTCAGAGCATGAGTGGTTGAGGGGCAGCGTGAGAGAGGGACACAGAATCCAAAGCAGGCTCCAGGCTCTGAGCTGTCAGCACAGAGCCCGATGGGGAGCTTGAACCCACGAACCATGAGATCACAGCCTGAGCTGAAGTCTGATGCTCAGCCTACTGAGCCACCCAGGCGCCCCTGTTGTGATGATTAAATAAAACAATAATTTATGTATTGTTGTGAAGTACATGATAGATTTAAAACCAGCAATTATTATTTTATGGAATGTGGTGAAAAGATCACTTCTCTCCTACCCATAAGAGAAGTGACTGTCTGCAGGGGATGCTGTGAGGCACGGTACAGATTCTTTATGATGGAAGTGTTTATTCTGCCTGTTGTGGGGACCTTTGACTGCTGACTGATCACAGCCAAGCTCAATGACTAATTGATGAGGAGTCCAAAGGCCCCGACCCATTGCCTCAGTGGGGACATCTTTAAAGACCATGATGGCTCCAGAGCTCTCAGGGTGGTTGATTCCTGCCTCTGTCACAACAGCATCCCACTTCTGCCTCTGCTCCATCCTGCTTTGTTTACTCTCTCCCCTGTGCTGTACTTGTAAGAGTGGTTCTCAGTAAACTTTCCTTAAGGAAATCTGTCTCTGTGTCTCCTTCCAGAGCACCAAACACAGGACAGTGTGACTTGAAGAATGCTAAATTCTCTCCCCACTGGCCTACCTGGAATGTCAAGTACTAATGTCAATCACTCATGCATTCACACCTACTTTCTATTCATTGAGGACCTGCTACATATCAAGTACTGTGTGTCTTTTTCAGTTTTCTGAAGTGCGTCTTTTCTAGCTGGAATGAGGCACTGCTCTTAAACAAGAGTGAAACAGTCTAACCTGTTGGCAGCAATGAGATTTTCTGATTGTCTGTTACCAATCAGTGTCAGCTAGCAGGAAACTTTCTGTCAGGTTTACTAGAAAACATTCACTAAGTAAAAGAGGTATACATTGGTTTTATGTTGAGAAAAATAATGTAGCAGCATGAATAAATTATGAAAATATGCTATTATAACACAGGCGGTACATTAGAATAACAGATGCAAACTTGTTTGGTGAATTATGAGGTTATTCTCAAGTTATGTATGATTTTATTCTCAAGCTGTTCATTGCATCCTATCTCCTATTTCATTTAATTTGAAAGCATGTTTTTCTAAATGGGGACTGGTTTATGCTCTAAAATTAGAAGCAGCAGGGTGAAATGAAAAAGAGCATAGGTTTTAGTGTAAAAGGATTTGGGACTGAATTTCTTTGCCATTTTATAACTGTGACCTTGGGAAAATCATCATACTCTTTGAGCCTAGACTTCCTTGTAAGTTAAATGAGGATACTAATATCTACACCATAGGATCTTTAAGATAAGTAAATGAGTCAATACACGTAAAAAGCACTATGTCACTTAAAAAGAACTCAACTAATAATAGTTATTACTGTTATTAGTGTATTATCTGTGTTCATACATGATGCTCATCATTTGACAAGCCTCACTATACAATTAATGTATCACTAATTCATAGGAATTCACAGTTTCTCAAAGTGAGCATTTAATCTCAAAGGCCAGATAAGAGAAAAATTTCATCTAGACCAACCAATTCAAATTTGTGAGGGTTAGATGAGTTGATAAAGTATACATATATATACTTATGTATACATATATACATATATGTGGTTTTAAATTGCAAAGCACAGGATAAAAATCAGCTTTCTGTGGTTGTTAATGAGCACATCTCTTAAATAAAACTTTTTCAATCACATAAGCACTAGGATTCTTGTTGAACTAAAAAACATTTGTTCTATTATTAAAATGATCAATCTGCTTCAAGCTACAATAGTATGAAATTGTAATTTGAAATTTGTAATTGAAAGTTTTTCCATTTATAAGGAAAGTAAATTGTTCTAAAAGAAATATTGTAGTCTGGTCACAGAGAAGTGGAGCTATGGCTGTATCTATATATTGAGTAGTTAAACTTAGCAAAAGTGAAATAGAAAAAATTATTGAGCATATATTCTACTTAAATAAAGCTCTTAGAGATATATAGTTCATATTTTTTCCTGACCTTTCTTAGCAAGTAATACTTTTTCTTTAAATGTCCACAACTTATAGAAAAGCTATCTTGAATATACCTAAGTTAGAGCCAGGCCAAATGCTTTGGCCTAGATCATGAATGGGGCTCAGCATATATCCAAGGTTCCAGATGGAAAAAAAATAGATTTCTTTTACAGGTCTGCATACTTTGGGAGTTTTGAGATATTTCTTAGAAAACTGTTTCTAGAAAACATAATTTAGGGACAGATCGTGATACACTTTGATATAACCACTGTAGACAGATCCAAACTAAAGACGTAGATATGGCTTCATGCCAAAAAACCCCATCTTGTAAGGTATAACAAATGCATTAGTTTGGAGCAACACAGATTTATGTATCTTTATCTTTTAATACTTTAAAACTCTGCTGTGATTGCGTGTGGCATGGAAAGTAAATGACTTGATAGTAATCATAAATGAGAATTTTTCATATTACACGGATCACATTTGTAATGGTTCCCAAAGAAGAAAAAATTACTTTATAATTT
Organism: Crocuta crocuta; assembly: GCF_008692635.1. Taxonomy (NCBI): domain Eukaryota; kingdom Metazoa; phylum Chordata; class Mammalia; order Carnivora; family Hyaenidae; genus Crocuta; species Crocuta crocuta. Next base: position 4,810,931 of record NW_027530644.1, on the reverse strand, counting down.
ATGTGCTCATATTGTGATGGCTTTATTTGCCATTCTTAAAGGGATATGACAATGTTGATAAGTTTATAGCAAAGCAGCAGCCGTCAGTAGCATACAGCATGCTCTCCTGTATTCTGTCTCTATTTCTAAGACTGCAGAAAGAGTCTTACGGCAGGTGAGGGGCCTACAAATGTCTGAGTTCTGGTTATGGGCTAGCTTAGCTGGCCAAATGCAGTGAGGCCCTGCAGCAGGAATCTCTTGCGGTCACAGCGAATGCAGAATTTGTCTGCTAGCGGCAATGGTTTCCTCTGGTGAGGTCAGATTTAGAGAGAGGGAAGGTAAATGTGAATCTTGGAGCTCTGTTATAAGGGACTTTTACTAAATTTCTGTGCGCCTTTAGGCAAGTAACTTTAAGTATCGATGACTGCTCAATAATGGGAGATTATGTAGTTAAAAAGATTTTGAAACACATAAAATGCTACATAAACGTTACGTTATTACCAGTATAGTTTAATTCATTTTTAGTAGCTTTTAAATGTCAAAGATATTTAAATGTTTCATTTTCTTCCTCTAGACTAACAAAGTGTTGAGAACACCCTTTCTAAGGTACAGCGGCAGAGGAGGGTTCCGTTTGCCTTGTCTGATCCCAGGATCCTTCTTTTTCATGAGCAGTTTACGAAGAGGCTGTCAGATGGGCTATGTGACTAGCTTAAATGCCGTTTTAACAGAGCTTTTCTAAGGAGGCAGTATTGGCAGCTATTGAAGAATAACCACAAATTCTATTTTTTAAAGCATTACTATTCACTCAAACAAGATCTATTTATAGATATAGTAGGGAGGACATTTTTTTCTCTTTTCTCTTGCAAAGACCCATCAATGAAACTGCATTCAGCTTCACAGATTAATGTTGCCCCATTTCACATGCCCACCTTTTCCCTTTCCCAGGAACATGAGAATAGGAAGGTTCATGAATGAAAGTGTGTTTATTTAAAAGGATTTCTCTTTTCCCTCTGACAAGGCAGCTAGTTATATTAACTAAAAGAAATGGCAATGCCAATGAGAAGCTGAACAAGTGAAGAATCTAAAAATGTGGCCACAAATTGAAAGAAAGATTTCCCATTATTAATTCAGCAGAGAGTGATTGGCAAATGTGGCATACGTCAATGGCTGCCTAACCATTCTTCAAACTCCTAATTCCTGGCTGGTAGAAGAAAACTCCAATCGTAGAAACTGTAAGTCTGATACTCATTTTCCCATCTACTTGCCTTAAAGGCATGGGCATAGAATGTAAGTTGAAATCAGCAGAACTCACTTCATAGAGTTCCTGGGAAAGCATTATAAACTGCACAAATTCAGGTGGCGTAAGTTTTGGGTTTTGTCTTTTTTTCTTTTGTCTGCCCACAATATATAACAAGGTGCCTAGGGGTGGAATGTTAGTGGCTATAAGGACAAAATCCATTTCAAAAACAGACTGAATTGAGTGACCTTCGTGGTACCGGTTCTGGACTGTTTGCCTTCTGAATTTCCGAAAAGAGAAAAACAGAACAACAAAAAGCAAAAACAACAGCAAAAAGCAGAAAAAAAATCTTAAGAGACTTAAGCCTTGTTAGGGTCTTCGTCTGCAGCAGATTATTTTTCCCTGATACAACTAGAGTCAATTTATAGTAGTATCTGGGTTACTATTTTCAAAATGCCTTCTTTGACCAGCCATTAAAACATTTTGGTTGCTAAGAGATACATACTATGGGAAACCAGTAGTGAATGAATTTGAGGACAGCCTTGTTTTAGAAAAGGTCAATTCCACTTATTCCCCTACTTGGATAACCTTTGATAGGTAAGCTCAACCTGACCATTGGACCCTCAGTCTGTGTTCACTAGCTAAAGCTCTGAGCCCTTGCATAGTAGATTCATTAGTTTATTCAAAATGTATTCATATATCCTTTAAAATATTTTTTAGGGGCACCTGGGTGGCTCAGTCAGTTGAGTGTCTGACTTCAGCTCAGGTCATGATCTCGCCATTCTTGGGTTCGAGCCTGCATTGGGCTCTGCCTGCATATGCTTGAGTGGAGGAGGGGCAGAGAGAGAGAGAGAGAGAATCCCACATAGGCCCCATGCTCAGTGCAGAGCCCGATACAGAGCTTGATCTCATGACTGTGAGATCATGGCCTGAGCCAAAATCAAGAGTTGGATGCTTAACCAACTGAGCTACCCAGGTGCCCCTAAAATAGAAATTTAAATAAAATCTAAAATATCTAAATTACCTAAAGAAAAAGCTGAAAATTAAAGAGACCAAAATATTAAAAAGATGAGAAAAGTTATCAAAGAATTCACTCCAAGGAAAATGTAGGGCTCAGAAATATTTATAGAAATGTTTCACCAAGTGTTTAATAAACAGACTATCCCCATTCTATATGAATGGTTCACAAAATATAGAAAAAAATAAAATGCCATCAAATTCATTTTATAGACCTAGTGTTATGCTGTGCCAAACCTTTATATATATATACACACATATATATGTATATATATATAATGTTTATTTATTTTTGAAAGAGAGACAGAGTATGACTGAGGGAGAGGCAGAGAGGCAGGAAGACACAGAATCTGAAGCAGGACCTAGGCTATGAGCTGTCAGCACAGAGCCCAATGTAGTTTGGACACTAAAATGATGTTACAATAGTCCCTCCTTATCTGTGGTTTTACTTTCTGTAGTTTCCATTACCTGTGGTCAAGCACTGCTGGAAGCAGATGATTCTTCTGATTTGTGGTCAGAAGATCACTTGTGATGAGCACTGGGTGTTGTATGTAAGTGATGAATCACTGAATTCTTCTGAAACCATTATTGCACAGTATACACACACACACACACACACACATTTTTTAAAAGTTTATTTATTTATTTTTGAGATAGAGCACACAAGCAAGTAAGGGAGGGTCAGAGAGATGGAGAATCCCAAAGAGGCTCTACACTGCCAGCACAGAGCCTGATGCGAGGCTTGAACCCACAAACTGTGAGATCATGACCTGAGCTGAAAGCAAGAGTCAGATGCTTAACCAACTGAGCCACCCAGGTGCCCCAGTATTGCACAGTACATTAAATAATCTACTGAGCCACCCAGGTGACCCAATATTGCATAGTATATTGAATAACAGTATATTAAATATAAATTTAAAAAGGTCAATAGTAGCCTAATATTACATCACAATGCCTACGTCATTCACCTCATTTCATCTCAACACTTAGGCATTTTATCATATCACATCACAAGAAGAAGAAATACAGTTCAATAAGATATTTGGAGAAAGAGACCACTTTCACATAGTTTTTGTTACAGTACATTGTTACATTGTTCTATTTTATTATTAGTTATTATTGGTAATCTCTTAATGTGTTCAATTTATTAAGCTTTATCACAATATGCATGTATAGGAAAAGCATAGTAGATATGGGGTTTACTACCATCTGCAGTTTTAGGGATCCACTGGGGGTCTTGCAACATATCCCCTCAGGTAAAGGGAGACTTCTATATTTTTTCTGTATCACAGAGATTGCTATATCTTAGACTTTGCTTTTTATTGTTTTTAATTGCTTTTTATTTCCAGTTGGGTTCTCACACATGTGAATTTAGTTTTCTTGCAAATGTTAAAAAAAATTTAAGTTCTACTAACATTACCAATACAGTATCCCAGGATAAGGTGAAAAAATATGGGTATCCTATGCTGTTTGAAGTAAAACATAAAGTAGAAACTAAATAATTAGAAATGTTTGTCAGTATATAGTTGACATAGTTAAATCAACTAATGGGATGATACTACTGCCAGTTTATATCAGTATGTACACAGTTCGAATTCCTGGTATGCTTTCAGAAACACAATTAATATTAAGTAGATGAATTTTTGTTGAAACTGACTTTATCCTAAGTATATCCACAAATAGAATGTCTTCTCTGAAGCAGTACACCACAACGTTGTATTCTCAGTGAGACAGGGGCAAACTGAAGAATATCATGTTATGATCCCTTATATTGATTAAGTAAGTTAACTTACCATAATGTTTCTAAGTGGCCTATTTAAAAAAATTGCCTGGTACATTTATGCCCCAAATTTTAATATCTGGTGGCACCAGAATACATTATAAAAACACAATTTTTAAAAATCTTATTAAAATTTATTGATATAATTAATCTCTTATATTAGCTTTATATAATTTATGATATACCTCCCCCCAAACATACATAACACACATGCACACATGTGCACACAGTCATTCATTTTTGTCACTTAATAGCTATGGGAACCTCGGTTGTACTGCTACCATGTTTCTAAAGTAAGTATCATACCTAGCTTTTAAGTTTCTTGTGATAATTAGATAAATTAACACAAAGAAACACCTTCACAAGAATGTCTGGCATATAGTAAATAATCAATAATTTTCTTCTACCGTGCCAATCATTAATATACTGATCATCACCATCACAACTATTGATCTATTCCCTAACTCACAATAGTATATAGAACACTATACTTGTGTCTGGTTCCTATCTTGGTTCTCTGCTAACCTGATATACAACACAGGGCAAGTCACTTAAGTTTCTGTGGTCTGTTTCCTTTGTCTATAAGGTGAAACTAGCTATAAGTGTCTAATAGCTGCCCAACAGATCTTTCTGCGCTGACCTACATACATCCACTAGCCACGTGAGGAACTTTTCTCTTTTTTCTTTCTTTCTTTTTTTTTTTTAAGTCGGTTCCATCCTCGATGTGGACTCACAACCCTGAGATCAAGACCTGAGCAGAGATCAAGAGTCAGAGGCTTAACTGACTGAGCCACCCAAGCACCCTGAGGTCCTTAATTTTCTACTTAATTTCAATTAATTAATTAATTAACTTTAAAAGTTTATTTTATTTTGAGAGAGAAAAAGAGAGAGTGTGTGTGCATGAGTGGAGGAGGGGCAGAGAGAGGGGGAGAGAGAGAATCCCAAGCAGGCCTCGTGCTGTCAGCATAGATCCCTGTGGGCAGGAAGGGGGCCTTGAACCCATGAACCATGAGATCATGATAGTGAGGATTTATAGCATTCTAGGATTTTAAATTTACCCATATTCATCAACAAAATAACAATGTAACTGGAAAAAATATTTTGTAGATCCATAATATTCATTAATTCCTTTAGAATTAAGCAGTCTGCCTTTAAGGAACATCTGAGGTGCGATTACTGGCCTGAGATAGCTTACTTCTTTTCACTTACATACACGTCAATTTATTTTTCCCTTATATTTGCATATTTTAATGATGAGTAGCCAATTTTCCTATTAAAGTATGTGTTTGTGGTTTTAATTTACATATTTAAGATTTTTAAATATGTGGTGACCATACTGAAGCTGTCTTACAAAACCCCAGAGGAAGAATAAACATATGTTAAAAATGAAAAATATAGGCTAGAATAGAGGGTTTTCCACCCTGGGTGCACATCAGAATCACCTGGGAGGTTTTTAAAAAATCCTCACTCTTTGAACCCTTTTCCCAAACATTCTGATTCAGTTGGTCTAGAGTGAGGCTATGCACTGGTGCGTTAGGTGATTCAAACAGGAAGTCAGGGTGAGACTCACTGGCTGAAACCTTTGGGGAAGAATAACTTGCTATTAATTCCCACAGCATCCCAGGAATTAGTGCCATGTGTTGTTGTTCCCATTTCAGAGTCCTATTTGTCAAATTTCAGTATGCATAGAACTCCCTTAGGAGCTTCATCGTGGCAGGCACACCCGTGATCCTGATGCAGAAGGAGCTTGGATTACATGTTTGAGAAGTGCTGCTTTAGCAAACACAGAGTTTGTGCCAACTCATTAAGCTTGGGATGAGCTATGAAGTAAGTAAGAGAAAGAACTTTGACTACTATAAAATGTTATATTAATATGAAGTCTCTTATATTTGTTAGATTTGGGATTTTTTTATATTTGTTAGATTCCAGTAAATGGATTAGAAATGAATTCAGTGTTAGATGAGATGATGGTGAAAGGGCAGGTGGGACGGACGGTGACAGCAGAGACAGCACACTTAAATGAATATGGTCTTGAGGGAGACAGTGGACTCATTTATTTGCCTCTGTAGTAGTGATGGATGGTGATGTCATCCCTTTTCCATCTGTGGCTATAGAAAGTTAGGCAGGAAAGGAAGGCTTTAGTATATAGCCCATAACCATAAGTTTTTGATTTGGCTTCTTGTTTCCTGAAAGGTCTGCTAGGGTGCCATGTAATTTAAATTGGCCTGGTTCTGGCCCCTAGTCTTTGCAGACCTAGAAATCTTATTTTGTCTGAAAGTATATACAACCGTTGGAGGCTATGTTTGTTAGCCAAAGTAAGTCAACTGATGTAAACAGATAAGAATGCCAATTTATCAATTCACAATGAGAAATTATTGCTACAAAAGTGGGATACTTATGTCTCATTGAATAATGCATTTTATTCCTATAGATCATGTACACAAGACATGAAAACATAAACAAAGATTGTTTACTAGCCATGAAATAAGAAGAAAAAGAGAATTTAGATTAATTGATGTATCATGCTTCCAGACTAAAAGAAGATGGAAGCATCCATATCACAATAGACATGGTCTAATAATGGTCCAGAACACCTGCTATCCTATAGTTGGATTTCCTCTCTTCTGGATGGTGTGAGGGTGGAATCTGCCAAGATTTCCTTCTGTAACTTTCCTTCCATTATACTTTCATGGCTAAGTAACTCACTCTTTTGTATGTGCATTTTTTATCTAGTTATGAGAATGCATTGAATTGGGCTTTAGTCTTGTGTTAACACTGGCTCCTTGAAGTTGCAAAAAACACTCTCAGTTTTCCATGGGTGATAATGAATGCAGGTTTATTATATGATTTCAAGGAAAGAATAATTTTGTAGCTGATATCAATCATCTGTGGAGAAATTGAATATATTTCATGATACAACAATGATCCTAGTGACCTTGTATTAACCAAGCTTTTCTTTATATTTCTCTTCCATTGTCTCCAGTCCTCTGTGAGTATCTCACAGTCAGCATCTTGAGGGACGTTATGATTTTATCTCATTCTTACTAAGAGAAAACACCCACATTGGATGGGCTTCCTAGGTCATCTTTTTCCATAAGCTATTTGTCTTCTCTATGCCCAATTTGTTGATGGTTGCCTTGGGTAGAATGCTGGTCGGTGGTCTCAATACAAAAGACATGGATACTTGTGAACAAGTTTCTTTTTAGTCAGTTTCCTTCACCAGGGGCTATAGACTTGTCAGGTTTTAGGTGTTCATAGCCTTTGTAATACATCCCAAGTCTTGCAGGGCTAGGAGTGAATGTATTTTTCTAAAATGCTTCATAACTCTTTTCTTATATATCGATTTTAAAGCTTATGTCTCAGAGAGCAATCTAATTTCCTTTATTTATAAGTTCTTGAAGGGATTCGTTCTCAATACTACAACAGAGATTAAAATGGGCCAACTTATTTTAAACAGCACTGACTGATCTAGCAAGAAAGATGAGATATGAAATCTGATCAAAGTAATTCAGGAGGATAAAAAAGAAACTGCAAAATAACATTTGTGCAAAATCTAAGACAAATAACAATGTAAAATCATCTTAAGAGTCATGGTTATTATTTAGATAAATTTTCATGTAAAGATAATTTAAAGTCAGGTTTACATATTATTACACAAAATACAAATTACTACGTACAAAATAAGACAATGTGCAATTTTTTCATTAAAAGGAATGAATGAATACCTATTATGTACTTCCTGTTCTCTATAAGCTATATAAATTTTAAAGAAACCATGATCTGCATGAATGTAAAATTGTATATATTCTATATTTCATAAATATTAAATTTTGAATCCAAAGTCAAATGCTGCATGTAGTAATATTCAGTAAATTTTTATAAATGTGTCAATTAAAATTTTAAAGGAAATGAATATTAATATCTTATATTTATTGCCATTTGAATTTTCTCAAATCGCTTATTAATTATCCTTCCTACAGATCTAATTTTTATCCAGTATATCTTACAGAATGCATGTCATGTTGGACAGAAAAATCTATTTATGTATAAAGTTAGATGATCTCAGAAATTTGTATTTTTGACATTGCCATCATTATAAAGCAATTCTAGTAATTTATATCAGTATTAAACATCTCAGGGGGCAAGTGGAAAAAAATAAGTAAATAAAAATATAACTTGCTTTATATTTCACAATACTATCTTTCATATATTCTACACACAAATGCTTTGTGTTGCTCCATTATGCAGGTATAAATGTCAATATAAGTAAATACTCAGAGTGTGAATCTTAATCTGGTTTGTTCCACACCCACATTATTGAGGATACGGTGACATTGAAAGAAATGGTTTTTAAAAATAGGAAGTATTTTCCCTACCAGAAAAGGGGGAAAAACCCACAAAAACTCTGTCAATGATTTATTTATGATTTCTCCTCTTTATTAAGAAAGCCTAAAAATAAGAAAGCTATATAACTTTTAAAATACCCTTTGCTTTTGTAACATTTTACAAATACTCTGCTACTAAGTGGGTTAGGTGTAATATTTTTGCCATTCTCCACGATGCAGATAAGACAAAATCTTTAAAGTGGGAGGTGGGGAAAACCTTGAACCACATATATTTTAATTGCACTTTGCAGATGAGAAAAATAAGTCTCAAAAAGTCTTTAAGGCCTTGATCAAAGTCTCATATTTTATAATTATTTGTTTTTTTTTTTAATGTTTAGTTTTGAGAGAGAGAGAGACAGAACAGGATGAGAGCAGAGAGAGAGGGAGACACAGAATCCGAGCAGGTTCCATCCTCAGAGCTGTCAGCACAGAACCCGACCTGGGACTCAAACCCATGAACTGTGAGATCATGACCTGAGCTGAAGTTGGATGGTTAACTGACTAAGCCACTCAGGTGCCCCAAAGTCACATATTTTATGGATAGATGAGCTAGGAAAGTTCACAGTACTGCAAATCTAGAGTTCTTTCCTTCACCCCAATGCTGTCATACTGTTGAATTCTAAATACTGTTTTTGATAAAGTCTTCTATTGTGGTCTATTTTTTATCCTAAGGTTGTTACTATACCTAAGAAGGGCAATCTCTTAGGCTTGTCTGTACGTTAAGATACTAACTATTCAAAAGTCTGAGAATGGTATAGAAAGGCAGGATTTGAAAGTAAGTGTAAGATCTAAGACTCTAACCTCTTTCTGGAATAGGTGGAGAGTTTGAAATGCTAAAAAAAACTAGAAACCTTACAAAATGAAAAATGGAGAAATTAATATTCCTTTAAAATTTCTTTGTGGTTAGATTATTGTCAACATTATTTAACTTGCCTGGCAGATTTTTAGTATGAAAGAATTCTAAAACTCACCCACATGATTCTAGTATATTTACACAAACCTCTTAAAGCTTTATCTTAATAAAAGCGAAATATGTAGAGAAAAGGACAAAGCAGTTTTAATTCTGAAGAACATAAAAAATGCTTGATTTGATTCTTCACATAGTTGAGGCTCTTTTATTGGAAGTGTATGGATTTATGATTTTTAGATTCTACTAATTTATTGACATTTTATCATTATGAAACAGCTTTTACTTTCTGATTATACTCTGTGGCTTGAAGTTAATATATTAATATAGCCACTACGACTTTTCTATATTGACTGTTTTCATGGGACATCTATTTTCCATTTATTCACTTTCAACTGATTTCTTAATACACGAATAACTCCAAGATATTGCAGGTTCAGTTCCAGACCACCACAGTAAAGTGAATATTGCAAGGGCACCTGGGTGGCTCAGTTGGTTAAGCGTCTGACTTTGGTTCAGGTCATGATCTTGCAGTTTGTGAATTCAAGCCCTGCATCAGGGTCTGTGCTGACAGCTCAGAGCCTGGAGCCTGCTTCAGATTCTGTGTTTCCCTCTCTCTCTACCCCTCCTCCACTGACACACACACACCTTCTCTCTCTCAATAATAAATATTAAAATTTTTTTAAAAACTAAAGTGAATATTGCAGCAAAAGAAATCAAAATAACTTTTTGGTTTCTCATATATAAAAGTTATATTCATGCTATACTGTAGTCTACTGAGTGTGTAACAGCATTATGTCTGAAAAACAACTTATATACCTTAATTTTAAAACATTTTATTTTTTTAATGCTAACCATCGTCTGAGCTTTCAGCGAATCATAGTCTTTTTGCTGGTGGAGGGTGTTGCCTGGATGTTGATGGCTGCTGACTGATCAGGGCGGTGGTTGCTAATGGTGAGGGTGACTGTAGCAACTTCTTCATATAAGACAACAATGAAGTTTGCTGCATCCTGTCTCTTGCTTTCACGAGCGGTTTTTCTGTAGCGTGCCATGCTGTTTGACAGCATTTTACCCCACAGTAGAACTTCTTTCAAAATTGGAGTCAGCCCTCTCAAGCCCTGCAGCTGCTTTCTCAATTAAGTTTATGCAATGGTCTATATCCTTTGTTTAAATTTCAACAATCTTCACAGCATCTTCACCAGGGCTAGTGTCTATCTCAAGAGTCTGCTTTCTTTGCTCATCCATGAGAAGCAACTCCGCATCTGTTCAAGGTTTTTCATAAGATTGCAGCAATTCAGTCGCGTCTTCAGGCTTCACTTCTAATTCTACTCCTCTTGCTGTTCCCACACATCTGTACTTACTCCCTTTGCTAATATCTCTAAGCCCTCAAAGTCATCCATGAGAATTGGAATCAACTTCTTCCCAAGTCCTGTTCATGTTGATATTTTGACTTCTTCACATGAGTCACGGATGTTCTCAATGGCATCTAGAATGGTGAATGTTCTCAAGAAGGTTTTCAATTAACTTCGCCCAGATACATGAGTAATCACTATCTAAGGCAGCAAGGGTTTTACAGAGTGTATTTCTTAAATGATAAGACTTAAAAGTCGAAATTTCTCCTTGATCTAATAGCTGCGGAATGGTTGTTGTGTTAGTAGGCATGAAACCAACATTAATCTCATTGGGTATCTCCATCAGAACTCTTGGGTGACCAGGTACATTGTCAATGAGCAGTAATATTTTAAAATATTTTTTTTCTGAGCAGTAGGTCTCAACAGTGGGCTTAAATATTCAGTAAACCATGTTACAAACAGATGTGCTGTCATCTAGGCTTTATTTTCCATTTATAGAGCACAGGCAGAGTAGATTTAGCATATTTCCTAAGGGCCCTAGGATTTTCAGAATGGTAAATAAGCGTTAGCTTCAACTTTGAAGTTGTCAGCTGCATTAGCCCCTAATGAGAGTCAGCTTGTCCTTAGAAGCTTTGAAGCCAGGCATTGATTTCTCTCTAACTATGAAGGTCATGGATGGCATCTTCTTTAGATAGAATACTGTTTCATCTACATTGAAAATTTGTTATTTAGTGTAGCCACCTTTGTGAGCTCTCTCAGCTAGATCTTCTGGATAACCTACTGCAGCTTCTACATCAGCACTCGCTGCTTCACCTTGCACTTTAATGTTACGGAGATGTCCTTCTTAAACCTCATCAAACAACCTCTGCCGGCCTTACTTCTGAAGTTTCCTCACCTCTCTCAGCCTTCATAGAATTGGAAAGAGTTAGGGCTTTGCTCTGGATTAGGTTTTGACCTAAGGGAACGTTGTGGCTGGTTTGATCCCCTATGCAGACCACTAAAACCTTCTCCAGACAGCAAGAAGGTTGTTTCTCTTTCTTATCTTTTGTGTGTTCACTGGAGCAGCAATTTTCATTTCCTTCAAAACTTTTTTCCTTTTTATCACAACTCGACTAACTGATATCAAAGGCCTAGCTTTTGGCCTGTCTTAGCTTTTAACACACCTTTCTCACTAAGCTCAATCATTTCTAGCTTTTGATTTAAAGTGAGAGATGTGCAATTCTTCCTTTCACTTGGACAGTTAGAGGCCATTGTAGGGTAATTAATTGGCTTAATTGCAAGATTGTTGTGTCTCAGGAAATAAGCCTGAGGAGAGGGAGAGAAATAGGGTAATAGCCAGTTTGGTGGAGGAATCAGAACACACATAACATTTATTAAGTTCACCATCTTACATGTGAGCAGTTCATGATGCTCAAGACAATTATAATACTAAACATCAAAGATCACTGATTACAGGTCACCATAACAAATATAACAATAATGAAATAGTTTGAAATATTGTGAGAGTTACCAAAATGTGACACAGAGGCATGAAGTGAACAAAATGCTGTTGGAAAAATGGCACCGACAGACTTGCTCAATGCAATGTTGCCACAAACTTGCAATTCCTGTGAAGTGCAAAAAGTGAAGCCCAATAAAATGAAGCATGCCTTTGTTTAATGTAAGTTTTGTAGACAGCAGAGTTGAGTTTCATTTGTTTGTTTGGTTGGTTGTTTAAAATCATTTTGCTAATCTATGGGTTTTAATTGGAGCCCTTAGCCAATTAGCACTTAATTATTGATATGGTTATGTTTAGGTCTACAATTTTGCTATTTGTTCTTTGTCTTCTCCATGTTTCTTTCTGTTGCTATTGCCTTTATTTTGCTTTATTCCATTTTTTTCCTGCCTTGTTTAGAAATATTCAATATGTATTCACTCAAACTTAGTTTTCATTTATTGCTTTCACCTATATCACTTTGAAGTTTTTTTTATTTTAGTTGTAGGAATTGCCATATACATCTTTAATATCACACAGTATTCATAAACTCCATTTTGTACCACTTCACATTAAATGTAGAGATCTTACTACTGGAGAGGTCCATTTAACCCACCTCTTATCCTATATAGAGTCACATAAGAGTTATCATATTGGAGTTACTGATTCACCTCACAAAACAATATTGTAATTTTTAACAGTTATATTTATTTTAATGAAATTTTAAAAAATAATAGTCTTTTAAATTTACCCACACATATAATTGTTTTTAGGGCCCTTCAGATTTTCCTGAAGATTTGAGTTTCCACTTGGGAACATATTATTTAAGTCTAGTTAGTTTTTCTTTTAGTGAAAGGTGAAGATTGTATAGTTTTTTTAAATCTGAAAATGCTTTTTTTTTAATTTTTGAAGGTTGGTTTTATGGGATGGAATTCTGGTTGACAATCTTCTGTCAGATGTTTAATGATATCTTCATCTGCAGTTAAGCAAACAAAGAAACAAACCCTTGAACCTCAGGATGGTGTGATCTCAACAATCTGTGTCTGCATTAAATGTCAGTTTAATTCCACTAGTTGACTCTAAGCAGTAGTTTATAGTTTGTGTAGTTTTGATTTCTTTGTCTTAATCAACCTCATTGTGAGATTTTAACCTCATTTTAACCTCCATTTATATTAGAATTAGTAATATTCTAATTGTTTTGCTCATATATACCATCAAACATACTTATGTCAAAAAATCATGTACTTTCTTGCACAGTTTTAAGTTGAAATAAGAATTTTATTGTAGGTTTAAAAAATAAAGATGTCTTCTCAACTCAATTTTTATAAGCCAGAATATATTTGATGATGTTTCTAAGAGATCCAGGTTAGATAATGTTTAACCTTCTAGGGTAGACTATTTTATTGGAAATGAACTATTTTTAACAGAATTTTTGGAATGTAAGACATTCTTGGGACAAAGAAGTAGAAATAATACTTTTAGATGTCCTTAATTTAAACAGTAATTCAAAAGTTAATTTCTGACATATCTCTTTAGTAATTTGGATTTGCCCATCTTTTAAAATAAGTGGCCCTCAGAGTGCTTGGCTGGCTCAGTCAGTAGAGTATCCAACTCTTGATCTCAGGGTCATGAGTTTGAGCCCCACACTGGGGGTGAGATTGCTTAGAAAATGGCTTAAGCAAATAAAGGGAACCTTAAAATAAACAAACAAACAAGTAAATAAAGCAAGCAAACACTTATATAACTTCCACCCTTACAAAAAAGTAGCCCGCAATCTTTTTTTTTTTTTTGCCTTATACATGCAGAATAACTTCACCTTTTTGTAACAGATAAAATAAAATTAGTCAAAGTAATACCTAATAAGTTTCATGCTTTTTGAACCTGCAAATGCTTTTTCCCTTCTCACTTGCCATCTACTTTTTCTGTACTTTTGGTGTTGGTAATTTTCACTGAAAAGCAAGTCATTTCTTCATTTGTCATAACTTTCTTTTTACTAAGTCTGTTTATATCACTTGAATGCAAGATTCATGTCTGGGTCATCTTTACCTCCATGTATCTACTTGAACACTTAAAGTTTCTGTGAATATAGAGTATTCAGTAAATTTTTTTTATGTGCAAAGATTGCTTAAAACTCCTTTTATGATTTTTTTCTGCTGAGGAAAGAACAAGCTGTCAGCCTGTTTTTACTGAGGAATTACTGAAAGATATTATGGTCTTTTCTGGGTGAAGGGAAAGTAATATTCATGTTAAAAGTATTTAAAGTTTGATAATATGTGTGTTTGGGGATAAATGTGTATTTGTGACAAAGTGAATTAGAACTCATTTAATGATGTTTGGTTTTTAAAGATATTCTAATTTTAATGCATTATTCACTTGGGTTTTTTTTTTTTGATGTTTATTTATTTTGAGAGAGAGAAAATGCACACCAGGGGTGTAAGGGCAGAGAACACGGGAGAGAGAGAATCTCAAGCAAGCTCCGTGCTGTCAGCGCAGAGCCCAATACTGGGTTCGAACACACTAACCCTGAGAGCATGACCTGATCTCGAAATCAAGGGTCTGGCACTTAACTGGCTGAGCCACCCAGGTGCCCTTATTCACTTGTTATCAAAGTAGTTGAGCTTTTAAATTCTTGCTGATAGAAGTAGGTCTTACAAGGAAATAAAATAATGAAAAATATACTCATATATTTCTGATGTAACAAAATTGGATTATGAATCAGTGAGAGTTAGGTGTGCGTTTGAAAGATGAACAAGAGCAGAAGTGGAGAAGTGGGGCACTATGAAGACTAGAGGTTAAGGGGAGATCTTCTGTGCATGCTCTTGAGATCCTATGTGTCTTTTGCAGACTTCCTCTGATCCATCTTTCTTAGGCCTTCTTAACAAGAAACTTAGAGATGATCTGGGAGTAACTAGCATGTCAAGGAACTATTAACACCACACAGACATCCATCTTCAGTGAGTAATGACCTATTAGAGTATCCTGCCCTATAATAGAGGCAGTGGGAATTTGATGGCATTTGCACTTTTTTTTTGGTAAGTGACTGATCTTAAGTTCTCAGGCTATTGAGGTCATTGGAGAAATAAAAGAGATTGTTTTTGTTTTATCTGGTTAATGTAGAAGCCATCTTTTAATTTCATTAAAATAAATGGCTGAACCAATAAGTGTAATGTGCAACTTTATAAATATGCTACAATTTACTTAAAAATTACTTAAGAAGTTGTGTCATTTAGGATGCTTTTGGTTACAAGTAAAAGAAATATTGACTGTATTAGTGTTTCTTATCTCACAGAGAAGGAAGTCTAGAGGTAGGACAGGATCCTGTCTTGATAATATCTAGGACTCTGATTCCATTTCTCTGCCACTCAGTATTTCTTTCCTTTTGTCTCAATTTGGGCTTTGCTCATGGTCAGAAGATGACTGCCAGCACCTTCTGAGCGGCATATATCTTGTTCACCTATGGTAAGAAATAGAAAATCTCTTCTAGTTATGGAACACAAGTCCTCATCTTCAGTCTGATTGATCCTTATACTCTCTTCAGACCAATATCAATCTCTAGGAGAATAGTATGTACCATTGGCCTAATTCTGGCTTTCTGGAAAAAACATTGCCAAAGTTTCATATGATTGACTTAGAAAAATAAAAATATAGATCCATGTTTTTAAAACAGAGAAAGGAAGGAATGGTGTTGGTTAGACCACCTCTGGATTAATGGAAAAAGGACACTGCTATTGGTAACATAATAAGTATAAAAGCAGAGATGTAAAAGACAAAAAAAAAAACCAAAATAAATGAATCATTGTGTATTCTTCTGCATTGAAACACCACTTAATTTCATGTTACTGCCTTTTCCCATCAAAACAAATTCAGTTATTTAAATGAACAAAAAATATGTTTAAAGAACAAATGCATTTTAAAATACCATGGGAATTAGTCACTTTGCTTTTCAAAATATGCGAGAAAACACCTGAAAACATGGCAAGATAATCTTCTTGCCTTCAAGAAAGCCAAAAAGTTTGACAATCCTTATTCTAAAAGTTTTCCTGTGGTTTTAAAACTTATAACACACCCACCAGATTTATACAACTTGCAATAAGAAAAGATATAATAGGTCGGATGTATAATTTATGAAAAGAGGTTGAGATATTTCAAATGTTTTTTAAAATGGGGCTATGATAAGTTGCTTACTTTGTTTGGGGACTCTTAAATCACAATAGAGCTTCCTCTGGGATGAAAAAATGTCTCTTGAAATTTTTCATAATTAGCAGGGGGTTGGAGACTCTGGATGACCATTTATGACTAAAATACTATAAAATGCTTAACCGAAATTGGCTCCTCTGTCCAAAATTTTTGCGTATTACAGGTCAAAATTTACCTTGAACCATTAAGTACAAACCTGATGCAATATATTTAAGCAGTCTTAGTGCTCTCTTAGAAGTTATTACTGATTTGCTTAAATCTTTCAACAGCTTGGGCTACTGCCCCCAGCCTGTGGCTGCTGCGTTTCTCCCAGGAACACAAATCTGCCTGCCAGCTCAGGGGAGATGAGTACGATCTACCTTAGAAGAAGTGTATGTAGAAAGAAATCTCATTTAAAGTAAAAATGACTTGCTTTGGCGCTTAATTCTCTCAGAGATGTGGAATTTGGCTCTCTGTCTAAATTCCAAACCACAGCCTATGGTAATGACTTATAGTCATTAGGAGGCTGAAGGCAGAAACTGAATCATAAAAGGGAAGGGATACCTCGTTTTATCATCTACCAATCACAGATCTGATTTCTGCTTAGAAATGTAGTACACGCCAAGTCTGTTGGAATGATTGTATGACTGTAACTTCTTAATCTGCCACTAAAACTACTGTAACTCTTACTACTCAAAGGGAGATGAGTTGAATAGAAATAGAAACATAATAGGCGACCTGAAAAAAAATCTCTTTTTTCAAGATCACATAAGCTTTTTAGAAAGATGTTAATGAAGTTTACCCATAAACACATCAGAAAACAATTATTTAACTTAAATATCAAGGAACTTTGAAACTGCATATAGTAGTGAGAATTAAATCAATGACTGTTGTTTCTCTTATAGGACCTTAAATCATTAGGAACTAAAGTTGGCAACACTTAACTTTTTGTTGGGAGCTTCATAGAAAATATCTGATAAACATGGGATGTTTGGAAGATGCATAACAAAAGAGCCAGCTAAATTTATCTGGCTTAATTTCAAGAATTTATCCTCATTGATATTTATGGTATTTTATAGTAATAAAAATAAGTGCTGTCAACTATCAAGACACATAGCCAGATCCTTTAAACCAATTTAATCAATTTTGACCAAATGAGTGACTCTTCCAGATTATATAGACCTAGTATTTATTAAACAAATACAACAAAATTTAATATAGTTTGGATCACTAGAGATAAAATGGTAAAAATTTTCATTCTTTGGGGGAAAACCTTATCCGATATGTAGCTTTAACTACCATATTAGTCTTCTTTATTTTTTCAAGTAAGAATTTATCAAATCTCCTATGAAGGTTTATCTTTTGGGTTTATAAGTTCGTAAGAGAAAGAACCTGATTCTTTTAACTATACTAGAAAGTTAAAAATTAAATCAAACCCAACAGCAAACAAAAATCCTTATAGAAAATTTTCAAGTCTCTGTCATGAAACTTATTAAAAAGAAAGTGGAATAATCAGTAAGTTTTTTCCATGTTACTATTTTAAGTGAGAACGGCTATGTATGTATTTAATATATAACCAATTTTCATATAAGTGATATATATATATATGCATATATATATAGATGTAGATTTTTAGCAATATATTAAATATATACTAGGGGCGCCTGGGTGGCTTAGTCGGTTAAGCGTCCGACTTTCACTTAGGTCATGATCTCGTGGTTCTTGGGTTCGAGCCCCGCGTCGGGCTCTGTGCTAACTGCCAGCTCAGAGCCTGGAGCCTGTTTCAGTCTGTGACTCCCTCTCTCTCCGACCTTCCCCTGCTCACGCTGTCTCTCTCTCTCCTAGAAAAAAATTAAAAAACATTTAAAAAAAAATATATATATATATACTTAATATAGATTTAAAAACTGTTCTTCAAAGTGAACAATTATTATAGTCCTTTTGATGTCTCAGAGATTTGCAGCTAGTTTATCAACTAAACAAACAATTGAATGATAATCCAATGGTGATTTATGCAAGAAGCATCATTGAACACAAATATTTTTAAAAGTGCTAATTTAGAAAACTAAGACTCTGTTTCTAAATGTGTAATTGCTATTTCCTGTTATATAAAAACAAATATAAATATTTAGAAGTGTGCTTCAAAACAGCTTTGTATCTAATATTGCTTCTGGTTAAAAATAACCGTATATGTTTTCTTAAATAAGGTTTCTTCCACTTTTTTCCCCTCAAAGCCAAGTGCAATACTACCTCTGTTTCACTGTGTTAGGTATCAAGTATTTAATGTATCTAAATGAATAAGAATTTATTCATGGCTTCTGGGAGTACTGATGAATTTATACTAAAAAAAGAAAACAAACCTGTCATGACTAATTACGAAAAGAGCAAGTAAGAGACTGCAAAACATATCCGTTTCAGAAGACATTCAGCAAAAAGAATGCTGTGTGTTCTCAGCTGACCTTTGGAGTTCTTCAACGCCAGTCCTGGACAGCATTTATAATGCCTTTGTGAAGGCAATGGTGGGAGCTGAGTGAGTGAATCAATAACTCAGGGTGAATCTATACACAACTACAGAGCTAAAAAGACCTAAGCAGTCAATTCTTTCATTCTTAGCTAGAATCCAACTGGGTTAAAATAAGGATAAACATGGAAGCACCAACTTCTACAACTATTAAGACATTTTTACAAGTGTTTCTCTACTTCCATACCAATGCAAAAACCATAGATAGAGCCCTCAACAACCTGAGAGTATACAAGAGAGTAGAGAATATAACTTAACTCTAAGAGGACATAAAGGAATTGATTTCTAACCAAATTGCATATCATGATTCATATATTTGCCAGGATTGCTTTCTGCCAATTCCTTTGAATTTACTAAAAGAGTGCATCAGAATGGAAAATCCGATCTAATTGGAAACTGTTTTTTTGGTTTTAATTGGTAAAATTACACCATATAAATAATTTTGAAGCTAATGTGATGATGATGTTAAAGGATATATTTTAAAACATTATATGCATGTTATTCTTAAATGTAAACTGAACCTAAAGTATTATATTATTGATAAACTTAGACTTTTGTAACTCCCTGCAAACCATAGTGTGTTTCAATTCTACCAATTGCATAACCTCAATAGTGAAGAAAAGCTACGTTATTAGGTTTAGTTTTTCGCTCTATAAACATTTATGGATCATATATACAGAGTGCCTGCCATGTGCAAAGAGCTTACAGTGTAATGAGGAATCATTCATATACAGCTAAATCTAAAATTGTGGTTGATGGGAATAATACTTGGAATTACTATAAAGAAATTTTCTTCTATAAAAACTTTCTAGTGGATTCAAGATTTTCTTTACTGGTAGATCTAGTGGCCTTGATTTCTTCAGGGACCCTGTGGCTTGCAGGTGAAGACAGTAGGCACCTGGTCAAGGACCTAGAAAACATCCAAACTCTGCTCAGATTCCCCTTGATCTTTCCTCAAAGTCTGATCCTTCCTTACTCAAAAAGGGTTTTGATCATCTTTGCATGTACAAAGAAATTGAGTTTATGTTATATGCTACATTCTGCTAAACTCTCTGACTAACTCTTCTAAATCCTTATCCGTGTTCTCTGGATTTGGTCTCAGATTCTAAACCTAAGTTCTTTTGAAACTCAAACACCATAACTAAAACATTGTTTTCTCCAAATTTAGCATATTGGAAATATAAAATCATTTGGCCTCGGACTCTTGAGTACACTCTGATTAAAGAAATCCATTCACCCTTTCAATATTCTAGGCTGGTATTATGCTTTTGCTAGGACCCAAAAATGAGAAAAAGCCAGTAAGAAAACTGAAAATGGAAAAGTGGGATTTGAGATTAAAATATTCAAATATTATCCCATTTTATAAAAAGCAATCACTACATTTCTCCAAATTCTGACTAAAATAGATATATCTTGCCATTAGAAGACCCTGAGTCTTTGTGGGCTTATCTTTATGTAGTTTATTGAGGAGAAACTTTAAAAGGAGAGCAAGTGAGTAGGCACTGAATAGTTGGAGGGAAATACAGTAAAACCTTGGGTTAAGTATAATTTGTTCTGCAAATGTTCCACAAGATGTGCAAACATATCTAATAAATTTTAACTCGATAAATGTTTGATATCTTGCAATATGAATAGTACGTCATGCCAAATGTCACATGATCACAACTGAGCCAGTGGTTCTTCTCGCTTGCTCTCTCTCTCATTATTGCTCACTCACTGTGGAATTATGGGTGATCATCATTGCAATGTCACATTTCTGTGAAATCCTCCAAAGGAGGCAAAAACAGGTATCATTGGATAAGTTCCTTGTTACAGTTGCACCAAAAGAAAAAGAATTCATTGAGCAAATAGATAGCAGTGATTCCATTAGTGATAGTGAAAGTCATCCTACACAATAACCCTCTTCTCTCATCTCCCTCACACCAGCCATGAAGGTTTTCAAAGGTAAGTACAGGCTAATTTATTTTTCTTTATATTTTGTATTTTCTTTATTATTTTGTATTATATTACAGTATTGTAATCATTTTTATATGAATATTTTTGGGTTGTAGAATGAATCATCTGAGTTTCCATTATTTCTCATGGGGAAATTTGTTTTGATAAAGCACTTTGGATTACAAACATGTTTCTGGAATGAATTATACTCACAAACCAAGGTTTTACTATACTTCTGAATTTCATTACCAGCAATCTTTCCTTACTCCTCACTACCTCTTTAAAACATTGCTCCAAGTGTTTCTAATTATTAGCAACACATGAAGGATATGGAGCCGAAGAAGGTTTTGGAAGAATATGTGGGCATAAGTCAAAGAAAATAGTAATAAATATATTAAAGTGAATGATTTCTAGAGGAGAATAAGTTTTTCTTAGAATTTTGGTTCTGGATGCAATTCCAGAGCTCCACCATTTAGAAATCTTGAGAGCTAAGGAAGTTGATGCCCTGATTGGCTGACTGATGGAGGCAGGGAAGCACTGATATGTGTCTACATTACACATAAGCTAGGTTTCCTGACTTTCTTCCCCTTTCCAGGGAAGCATGTAGCCTCCGATGGAGAATCCAGGGGAATAAATAATAAACTGATCATAGCCTTTTCCTTCTCTGACTGGTTTCAGGGCTCCCTATTGATCAACTATAACCAGAAACCAGAGGGCAAGGAACTATTATTCCTGTATGATGGTATAGGCTATATTCAGGTGACAGACAGACAGGTGGATAAGGGTGGAGAATAAATCTAGAGGGGAAATGGAGATAGCCAGCATGCCAAGTTTTCTTTTCCCTTTAAGTTTTTATTATATTAATTAAAAACACTTTATATTCTGATCACGGTTCTTTTTTACTTTCATAATTAAAAATTTTTTAAACATAGATTTAGTTTTCAGAGACAGAAAGTGTGAGCAGAAGAGGGCCAGAAAGAGGGAGACAGAGGATCTGAAACAGGCTCCATGCAGTGTGCACAGAGCCCAACGCAGGGCTCAAACTCTCGACCTGAGCTGAAGTCAAGAGTCTGCTGCTTAACCAACTGAGCCACCCAGGTGCCCCACACTTACATATTTTTTTTAAAGATATGGAGCAAACAAATACATTTTCCTTTAGAAAACCAGACAAACCTGTTTTGCCCACCACTCTTACCTAGTTTAAATGGCATGGCATAAGACAAAGATGTTACAAGTAATTTTGAGATAGAGTGACATCAATTAAGTAGAGAATTAAAAGTCATACCTCACCATGATGATTATGAAACTGAATTCCTTTACTGTTTTATTTAAAAATAATTCTAAATGTTAGGAACTTGTTTCCATATTGTGTAATGCTTGGGCTATGTGTGTTTTCTTTTCTCTTAAAAAGAGTGTTTTTATGCTTGAGAAAGTAACTCTGCGACATCACACACACAAAAATCAAATGCTGAATACATAAGCAAAAGGAAAATCACTCCTGACCCATGTAGGTGAATGGTTCACATCCTGAATATAATGTTTTATTACCCATATCATTGTCCTAGCTTGAAAATATTTATGAGTGGTCATAAAATTAGCTACCCCTTTTCAAATATTCAACTTGCAGCATGTGTGCTGCTGACCTCCAGGGGGAAGGCATTGCTCTGCTTGACTATTTTATATATCTTATTGAAATAATGACTTCTTTTTATTGACTTAAAATTTACCTATTTTAATTTTGTTAAAATTTTCATATTTTTTACAATTTCATATTATGAAAAATTTGAGAGCTTAACCCTTTTCATTGTATCCTTCAAAATAGTTTCTGGACAAATATATTTTCATGCTTAACTATTTCAGATACTAAACTTAATGGAGATGCACATTTATAGGGAGAAAAATCAAAAAACAGATTTCTAAGTATTTTCTTAATAGGAAACCAATTTCACCACTTAGCATCTTTACCTTTTCTGTAGAAGGAGAAGTCGCCTTCATCTGAGGTCTTAACATAGGAATTTACACAATCAAGCCCAGGTCCTAAAAATATAATAAAACAGTTAAAAATTGTGTTGTAATTTTATCTAAATTCATTATCTTGTGAAGGTGAAAAGTATATAATAGAGAAGAAAATACAAAGCACTGTTGTGTTGAATTTTTAGGTACTTTATTAGACTTGGTTCTTTAGAAATCAAAGCCTAAGGCAAAGCTTAAAAGACTTCCACTTGCTTTGGGAAGTGCAAGCCAAGAGTGCCCAGGACAAAGAAAAAAGGCAGCCAGGCAAAGATATGAAACTGGCCACTGGTCACAATTAGCAAAGTGAAATGGGGCTTTGTTTCAGCAAGCAGGCATCTTCTTTTTACATGTGAGATTTTTTTTTGGATGAATTATAAGGAGGAAAGAGACCGTAGAAAAGAGTAGGAAAGGAATAAGGAAATGACTGCCTCTATTTGTTCCTCTTTCATCCACCATTTCTCTTTGGTCAAGGATCATTTCGTGGAATGAGATTTCTTTTTTTTCTGGATTGTGATCTCCTTCCGCTTGGAAACTACTCAGAAAGCTAGCTCATGCTCAGTAGAGTGGCATTCCATCTGATAAGAAAATGGCAGGGAGGTGAGTAGCTCAGAGCTTGTAGGAAGAGGCATCAGGGATTTGAACAGATGGGTGTGGGACTGAAACTTGGACACCAACCAGTTAGGCGAGCTTGTCAGAGGGAGGCTTCTTTGGGTAGAAGGAATTAAGGGAAAGAATCTGAGAAGGCACACAGTTTGGGCACAGGAAAAATAAATTTACCAAAGTGGCTTGAGCTTGATAATGGCTTTGAAATAGGGAGCATTGAAGACAATGAAGTAACAAATATTTACTAATAATTGTGTTATGTGAGAATTACATCTATGCTTTTCTCTTGCATTGGATTGTGAATATTTGGACAGGAATTTTTCTGATTTCATTGCACAATCCTTGTATGCTTAGACTTTATAATTAGTGGACAAATACAAAAATATATATACAAACACAAATATATATGAACATATTTAGTTACCAAAGTATTTCAAATAATAGAGTTTCAAAAATATTTTGAATTTTGTATATATGTATAATATCTAAAAGTGGTAATTTGGAGAGGAATTATGATTTTTTTTGGTTAAAGTTTTATATAATATTGGTAGGGAAACCTTACTGGAGAGCAGAATATCCACAAGATAAAAAAAAAAAGAAAGATGAAAATTTAAAGCAATGAATAAAAGAAGTACCATACATCATTTCATTTTACAAGTTCTTTGTTGGATACTAGTAAAAACTATGATTTATTTTATTCATTAAAAATTTATCCACTAATATTCATGAAATACCTTCTATATTCTATATTTCTATACTGGCACTGAAGATGTCAAAATGAGTAAGACAATATTCCTTCTAGAGTCTTAGAGTCTAATGAAGGAAGCAGGCATATAAACAATTCATTATTCATTACAATAACTTTTAAGAGGTTCTTTAATAGACAAATAATGAACCAGGATTCCATATGCCAGCTTTTCACAGCTGCAAAATTACTCTGGACTAGTTCCACCTAAAATCATAGCAATGACAAATAAAAAATCAAAATGATCCTGAACATTACAACACCTCCAACATATATAATGAAGTAAACAGAATGAAAATACTAGAATAAAATCTGGTGCATACCACTGGCATTGCATAATTGTAATTTAGTGCACGCAGAGTGCTATCGTTTTCTATAAAATAAATCAAAATTTCCCAACATCAGTGGAAACACAAATGTCTATAAATAAGAATCCCATATAATTTATTGAAGAAAAAAATGAGTTTTATTGAAAGTATCATGTGGTCTGAAGTTTCTCTGAAGGTTTTTTTCCTCCTATATTTTGATTCTAGCGTCTGAGAGCAAGGGCATGTAATTGAACAAGGGCAAAATTATAATTTTGATAGTGTGGATTAACAAAATGAAAACAGAACGTACTTAAACTTTTTCTTGTTCCCCTCCACTCACCAAAAAAGATGTAAAGCAATTTATGAAGATAAAGCAAATGAAACAGAAAATGAAAGGTAAAGGGAAAATACGGTGCAAAAATGTGTGTAAGTGTGTGTGAAAGAGACAGATGCAGAAAGAGACACTACAAGCCCTAAAATTAAGTTGATAACACTGTTTTCTAAACAGAAACATGATTATTTTTGATACTGAAATTTAAGTTATTGCTATAAACCTAGTGACATATTTCATAAGGCACTTTGTTAATGTGAATTGGTGGAATAATACCAAAGCATAAAAACACACTTATCAAAGTACAAAACAAAACAAAAGTAATGGGACTAAGGTATGTGGCTCTCTGATGACCTAGCTTATTCCAGGGATAGATTTTAAATTATCTAAGGAATGAATGAATTGTATTTCTTTCCTGCTCTATTGCTGGAATAAGAAATTGAATATCCATTAACTCCGTTTCTCTCTACTGAGCTTTTGAAAGCCTTCTGTTTAGTGACAGAGCTTTTGAAGCTATACTCCTTGATAAGGGCTGGGGTACTTGTATTCTTTATAAAATAAGTGCACAGCTGTGTGTTTTTAATAGCAGAACTAGGGATAGGGTAAAAGTCAAAGAACCCAGCAAAGAAAGGGGGAGTTGAGTCTATATATAATGCCATTGCAAGTTCATGGAAGTAAGCAAAATGAGACCTAACTGGAGTCACATTTCTGTTGGATTTTTGGCCTAATGGATTTTCATAGCAGATAAAGAGACAATTTTATCTTATTTTATTTTTAATTAAATATAATTTTCATAAAACATTGTATAAATTTAGGTTATACAATATATTGATTTAATATATCTATCTAGTGCAATATGAGTACTGTAATGTTAGCTAATGCCTCCATCACATGACATAATTGTCATTTCTTCTCTGTAGTGAGAACAACTAAGATCTAGTCTTGTAGTAACTTTGAAGTTTATAATATGATAGTGTTGACTATAACCTCTGTGTTGTGCATTAGATAGCCAGGATTTATTTATCTACTAGTTGGAAATTTGTTCCCTTACACAACATCTCCCCAGTCCCTCCATTCTCTAGTTCCTGGTAACCACCATTCTACTCTGTGCTCCTACAAGTTCAACATTTTACAATTCCACAAATAAGTGATATCATGTAGTATTTGAAAAGACAGTTATTTTAGTTGTAATAAAAGCCAAGATAAATACAGGTAACAGCACAGCATTAGAAAATATTGATCATAGAGCTATATGTTTCCTATGTACCTTCTAACATAAACTAGTGACAAAATGTACATATGGATGATTAATAGAAGTGACTTAAATAATAGAATGAAATATCTTTTTTTAGTTCTATTTGCTAATGCAAATTTAGAATGTTTATTCAAATGGATTTGTTAATATTCAATTATTTAGTCAGGAATATATATATAATACTAGTTTATAATAAAAAATAGATAGCAGAAAACTCTTGTCCACAACAAATATACCTAATTCATGATAACCCCACTTGATTTCTATAAACCACATAAACACATGTAATACACATAATTGGCAAAGAACTTGCATCACCATCCAACCTGCTATGAAATATTTAAGAAACAAATTTAAAAACAAGGGTCAGTTCTCATCCCTTTTAAGTATAATAGTCAGAGAGTACTTTTGAAACCCTGATTTAAAAAATCGCATAAATTCATACTGCTTTTCAGCTTTCTGCTTATGGAAATTGAGGCACTTTTTGTTTTGAGAAAGGGAGAAATGGCCAGAGAAGAGGAACAAAGAAAGTTATAGGCAGCTCTGATTTTCAAAAAATAATTTTTAATATCCAAAGAAGAAAAAAATAAAGTCTTAAAAGTGTGGATTTCTTTTGCAGAAGCCAGAATTTTGAAAGAATAAAGATTTGTGGTCCTCTGAGCCAGAGTGAAAAAGAATACGGAAATTGATATAAGGGAAGTTTCCTGGTTTGCAGGGAAGATAACACATCCTTTTCAGGATGCAGGAGATGAAGTGGGAGAGAAAAAGAAAAGACAGACAAATAGACTTAGAAGTTATAGGTCTCAGAGATGGCCAGAACCCACTGCATCCTGGGACTGTAGATTAGACTTTCCCTTTTCCCAGAGCCCCTGAAAGGGGGTCCCTACACACTAGAGGATTAGTTGCTGGCCTGAGTGCTAGATAGTGGGGGCCTAAGCCACTACATGGGAATTCTGTAGGAGAGGCCCCCAAAGCAGAGTTTGGCTGGAGGGTGTGGCTTTGTCTCACAAGATAAAAATGTCACCACAGTTTAAGGAAGACAGAGCTGGAAGGTATGTGGATTTCCAGGGTTGGGTTGGGCCAGAAATGGGGGCAAAATAGAGCAACAAGGTTGCCATCACTGTGCATTGATTGCTCTGAAGGGACAGATAGTATCTTACACAAATCACAATAATTAAATAGCAGCTGATTTGAGGACAGATATTACTGTCACTGTAAAGCATCATCTCAAGTATATGCCATGAGAAACTACCTGATCCATGTGGACCTATTCTTTATGACATTGACTTGTTGACGTTTTATTGTGGTTTGAGTAGGATCATTGGTAGGCACAAATCTACAGTGAGCTCACGGAAGTTAGGTCATAACTGATTTCTGTTAACAGTGTCAAAGAACAAAGGAAGGTCAGTGAGAGCTGTTAACAATCCCATACACAAGATTCTTTCCAGGTTGTACATAAGGTAAGAGTGATCTTTACAGATGCATACTAG
Source organism: Crocuta crocuta (assembly GCF_008692635.1). NCBI lineage: Eukaryota > Metazoa > Chordata > Mammalia > Carnivora > Hyaenidae > Crocuta > Crocuta crocuta. The sequence goes on along the minus strand of NW_027530644.1, from coordinate 4,783,423 downwards.
CAGATGAATACTAGCAGAGTATTTCATGCTAACTAATTATTTGCCACTTGTATTATCCGTTGTCTGGAGAGGTTTGCAATTTACCAAAAGCAAACATTTATTTAGACTTAGATTTTTATATTTTACCATTACAACTCACCATACTTATGTGGTTTTTGAATAGGTGGAAAATACAAGGTGCAGCTTTCAATAGGTGCGAAAGGTATAAAGTGAAAAATACTTTCATTTTCTTCATTTCTCACTCATGCTTTTTCTCTTCAAGGGCAACAACCATTACCAGAGTCTTGTGTTTCTTCTCTTTTGCCTATCAAATCAATCTAATTTAATTTGCTTTCTGGACCCATCATGTCATGGAAAAAATACCTTGCTTAAGTCGCTAAGTCACCAACTCCAATTGATGTTCAAAACCTACTTTGTCCATATCTCTCAATAACAATCAGTGTTGATTCTTGGAATGCTCATCCTTTTATTTGGAGGAAGTAAGAAGTCCTAAACGGTTGTTCTTAGTATTTCCGTCCTCCCTTAGGTAAAATCATCCACATCTGTAGATTCAATCACCATCACATATGGATGACTCACATTGTAACTCATGCTCAGGTCCAGACATCTTTTCTGAATACTTTCTGTTGGATAGCCTAAAGCCATTCTAAAATCTTCAAGGACAAAGCTGAACTCAGGGCCTTCCCCTTCAACGTTGACATTCCAGTTTGCATACCTCAGTGAATATCACCACATTTCAGAATCCTTAGAGCAATTTTGAATGTCTCTTTTTCTCTCTCTTTGTCTCATTATTGTATTCAAATCTTTAGGAAGATCGAATTCCTTTATTTCTTTAAAATTGATTGTCCCTTTTCTTCATTCAACCACAATTACAATTATCCATGCTGCCTTCCTTTTTCACTTGCAATGCTACAATGGCTTCCTAAGTATTCAACTTATTTTGGGTGTTATTTTTCAAATTAAAAACTTGATCATGTCGCCCTCCTTCCTTGGAAATGTTAATGTCTTGCTCTTGTCCTTAGAATGACACTAATGTTCTCTAAAATGCCTTATGAGGTTATGCATGATCTAGCCTCTACACATAAAATCACTTCTAGCCGATGTAGCAAGTCTGTGCATGTAAGAACAAGGTGCCTCTTCTGGGAGATAGTCTTCTCTGGGAATTTCTAACTATGATTCAAGTTAAAATTTTTTATTTGTTCCTATTCACTGATAATATTTTATTGAATAACATTGGATGCAGGGAAATCTCTTCCATTACTGGCTTTACCCATGCAGTTCTGTAGATTCAAGCCACCCCTAAGAACTGAAAATCCCAAATGCTTAAGTACATACACAATTGCAATTTCCTTTTAACTTCCAAGGGTTTGACCTATTTACACCTTCAGCTTTGAGTACCTCTCTTATATTTGGCACATGTAAATTTTATGGAATTTCCTTCCAGAAATCTGCTATGTATTTAAACATATTTGGTAATATTTTGCACAGCATTGGCATGATTTGTTTCCTTTTCCTTGTCAATTAGAAGTTCACTGATAGATTTCTGGTATGGGAAGTTCTAATTTTTCTAGGTAAATCCTGCTTGGACATCATTTTCTTAGCATATTTTTGAATTTGGTTTTGAAATATTTAACTTAGTGTATTTCACCTAAATTGATAGGTGTGTTAACCTATTATTTTATTTAGTTTTTCTTATATGTTTTTTTGAATAAACATTTTGTTTGCTTTGCAGAATTAGTTAGCTAACTTCTCCCCTACTACCCACAAACTCCAGAATAGTTTATATGAACTGGGATATCTGTTTCGTGAGCAGTTTGTGTAAGTAGGGATATCTCTTTCTTGAACTTTTTAAAAAAATATTTATTTATTTTGAGAGAATAAGAGAGAGAGAGAGAGAGGATGAATCCCAAGCAGGCTCCATGCTGTCAGCACAGAGCTCTATGTGGGGCTCAATCTCATGAACTGTGAGATCATGACCTGAGCTGAAATCAAAAGTCAGACACCTCACCAACTAAGCCAGCCGGTGACTCTCTTTCTTGAACTTTTGATAAAGATATCTAGGCTTTCACATTTTGTCTGTGTGGATTTTGGCTGCTATTTCAATACTTACTGAGGTTATGATCTGTTAATATCTTCACTTTTTAGACAAGATGATGTGATAAGGACTAGGTTTATTTTCCAGCCTGAAACTACTAAAAAAAACAACAAAATATATGAAGCAATGCTTTTCAGTCATTGAACATTGGGTAATAGAAGACAATAATTCTGAGAAACGGGGAATAAGTGAAAGAACCCTTATAATTGTCACAGTGTCCTGTCAGAGAGCATTTCCTGATGCTAGCACATGCAGGTAGAACCCACACCAAGCCAGATGGTCAGTCTGAGTTGATTGTTGAGGAGACAGAGTTGGGAGACTAGAGAGGTGGCAGTGTCTGGAGTTCACATGGTTGAGTACTGGAGAGAGTTGCAGAAGAAGGTGACAGCACTGTAAATATTATAGATATTAAAAGGACAATATTATGAATAGTGTTATGCCAATCAATAAAATTAAAAGGTACAAACTTGCACCTCTAAAATACATCACAAGGAATATAACTAATAATATTGTAACAACTATCTGGTGCAGGTGGTAGCTAGATTTCTCATGGTGATCACTTCATAATGTATATAAATCACTATGAATCACTATGTTGTACATCTGAAACCAACATAATATTGTACGATAACTAAATAACTTCAATAAAATAAAATTTAAAAAATTAATAAATTTAGGTAAACAAGTTAGTAAACCTAGATAGGTAAATTCCTTGAAACACAAGCCACAATCCTCATTGAAGCATAGGTACTCTGATTGGCCCTATACCTATTAAAGGCATTTAACTTATAGTTTAAAAATGTGCTGTAATAAAAACTCCAGCCCCATATGGCTTGACTGGTGAAGTCTACAAAAATTTAAGGAAGAAGGACTGCCAAATCTGCAAATGCTTCTGAAAAATTGAAGAAGGAAGAATATATTCCCACTCATTCCATGAATTTGGGTCAAGAATTATACTTTATTTTTCTTTGCTGATTTAAAATGCATTTTGAGGTTTCTCAGTATCTTTATAATGATAATTACTACCATGGAATTTCACTGGCACTATTCTGGTTACAGCTGTGTTTTTTGTTTGTTTGTTTGTCCTTTATGATATGATGTTAGCATTTTATTTTAACCAGACCAAATGGCTCTTTCATTTGAGAATTTGCAGTGGAGAATTACATCTTGGTGGATTTGAATTTGAAATTTCTTTAATTGTCCAAAGTGGTTTGAGTTTGTAAGGCCTTTTGAATATATTTAAGTATTTTTATTATTTGTGAAAACTGAGATTAAACCCTTTACACTGTATGAGTGTATGATCTTTGTTTCTCATAAGCTTCTCACCTTTTTATGATATCGAAATATTTGATAACTGTTAAAATGCATAAAATAAGGTAATATTCTTCCAAATTATTGGCTTACAAAATGTTGTCATCTGCATAATTATAAAATTAAGATAATTTTTCTTGATAATTAGGAAGAGAATAACCACATGGATTGTTCTTTATATAAAAACAAACAGTAAAAATATGAATACTTGTAGATTAGATATTTCTTTTGGATAATTCTAATACATAAATATAAGAAGAGTGAGAAAACAGACAGACATACCAATACATATCAGGAAAATACTATTTAAGAGAACAGATTTACCATTCTACCACGAAATACTAAAGTTCAGTAATGATTCAATTTGATTTCATGCTTTTTTTCACAAATTCTCAAATATAGTAATTTGCATTTAACATGAGATTTTTTTATGTATAATTGACAAATATAATTGTAGATATTGAAGGTATACAATATGATACTTTAATATATGTATACATTGTGAAAAGATTTCCCTACTGAATTAATTACATATCTGTCTCTCACATATTTATTTTTTTGGGGGAAGATAAGAAGAACATTGAAATTCTACTTTCTACAAATCTCTATTCAATTTTACAATAGAGTATTATCAACCATTGTCACTATGTTATATATTAGCTCCTCATATCTTATTTATCTTATAACTGAAAGTTTGTACACTTTTATCAGCACCTCCCTATTTCTTATACCCCAGCTCCTAGCAACCATTCTTCTACTGCCTCTGTGAATTTGAGCTTTTCTGTTTGTTTTAAATTTTTAATTTTTAATTTTTTTTGTTTTTAGATTCCACATGCAAATAATACCATCCAATATTTGTATTTCTCTGTTTGGCTCTTTCACTTAACATAATGCCCTTCGATTCATCCGTGTTGCTGCAAATGGTGGGATTTCCTCCTTTCTCACGGCTGAATGACCTTTCATTGTATGTATATACCACATTTGTTTTATCCATTCATCCACTGATGGACACTTAGGTTGTTTTCTGACATTGGCTGTTGTGAATAAGACTACAATGAACATGGGAGTGTAGAAAACTCTTTGAGATGATGATTTCATTTTCTTTAGATACATACACAAAAGTGGATTGCTGGATCATATGGTAGTTCTATTTTCAACTTCTTGAGGAATCTCATAACTGTTTTCCATAGTGGCTGCACCAGTTTGTATTTCCACCAACAGTGTAAGAAGTGTTCCTTTTTATATATAACCTTGCCAGCGTTGAACTTGTTTTTTGATAATAGTCATACTAACACATGTGAGGTGAAATCTCATTGTAGTTTTGATTTGTTTTTTATCTGATGATTAGTAATACTGAGCATCTTTTCATGTACCTGTTGGACATTTGTATGTCTTCTTTGGAAAAAGATGTGTATTCAGATACTTTGCTCATTTCTAATTTTTTAAATTTTATTTTATTTGCTATTGTGTTGTATGAGTTCATTGTTCCTTGTATATTTCATATATTAGTGCCTTATTGAAACGTGGTTTGCAAAAGTTTTCTCCCATTCTTTAGGTTGCCTTTTCATTATTGATGGTTTCTTTTGCTCTGCAGAAGCTTTTCAGTTTGATGTAGTCCCACTTGTTTATTTTTGTTTTTGTTTCCTTAGCCTTTGATATCAAAGCCATAAAGCCATTGCTGAGACTGATGTCAAAGCTTACCCACTATATTTTCTTCTAGCTTTATGGTTTCAGGTCTTGGGCTCAAATCTTTAATCTATTTTGAGTTGACTTTTATATGGTGCAAGACAGGGGAACCAATTTCATTCTTTTACATGTGGGTGTCCAGTTTTGCAAAACAATATATTGGAGAGAATTCTTTCTCCACTGGTTCCTTTGTCATAACTTAATTGGCCATGTATGTATGGCATATAACATGAGATTCTAAGCATTGTACTTATATTTCACTCTTGATTTGAATTAAGTTAATATAGATAAGTCATATCTGAAATGTGAACAAATGATATAACTATTTAAAAGTTTGGGAAAAAGTTCTATCTGGGAGTGGTTACTGGATGGAAATATTTTAAAATTATTTTTATCATAGAGTTTAGTATGTTTTCAATAATAGACTTTAGTGGTGCCTGGGTGGCTCAGTTGGTTAAGTGTCTGACTCTTGATTTCAGCTAAGGTCATGATCTCATGACTCATGGGTTCAAGCCCTGTGTTGGACTCTGTGCTGACTGTGCAGAGCCTGCTTGGGATTCTCCCTCTCTTTCTCTCTTTCTGACCTTCCCATGTGCTTCTTCTCACTCTCTCTCAAAATACATAAATAAACTTCAAGAAAAAACAAAACAAAACAAAGAATAGACTTTGAAGCCTAATGTACTATTTTCTCCAGTGTCATAGTGAGCCAAGATTTGGGGAGCCTTGGTTGTCATTAGAATTTGCATTTTTGAAATGAAGTAATGAAATCAGTGGGACTTTCCTGCCTAAGTTTCCATGAACATATCTTCTTTCCAATAAATGGTTCTTGTGAAGCATAAACAATGTATTTAGAATGGACCAAATAACATCAACTATAACAATCTAATTTTTTAAAGAAAAGTTACAATCACATTTTGATGATTCTTTATGTTGAGACTTGTATAGAAATAATAGCTTTTTAGGAACTTATTTCATGACTCTAATCTTTTCTAAAATTTCATATGTATATAAAGTTACATATACAAATGACATTATAAATAAAATTAATATTTAACCTTATTTATCATAAACAATTAATTAAATAAATAATAATTAAATATATATAAATATATGATATATTTTTGAATTACTTAGTTCACCCATCAAGGTGTAATTTTAATAAAAAATTTAGAGCTTATAAACTCTTTAACCTTGGGGAACCTAGGTGGCTTAGTAGGTTGGGTATTCGAATTCAGCTCAGGTCATGATCTCACGGTTGTGAGTTTGAGCCCTGTGTCAGGCTCCATGCTGACAGCTCAGAGCCTGGAGCCTGCTTTGGATTCTGAGTCTTCCACTCTCTTTTCCCTTCTGCTGCTAACTCTCTCTCTCTCTAAAGATACATAAATATTTTTTAAAACCCTATTTAACCTTTAATAAATTTTTAAAAATTAAAATTAAAAAATAAATCTGCTCTGAAGGAAATTTTGTGGTTTTAGGTATCAATGATAGTTTGTACTTTTTGGTTAAAATATTTATTCAGATTCCCAACATGAATTTTTAAGAGGGAAACTAGAAAAAGAAATAGAAACAGATGCTATTTATAATATAAAAGCCATGGGGTGCTTGGGTGGCTCAGGTGGTTAAGCTTCTGACTCTTGGTTTCTGCTCAGGTCATGGTCTCATGGTTAGTGAGTTTGAGCCCCACATCAGGCTCCACACTTACGGTGCAGAGCCTGCTTGAGATTCTCTCTCTTTCTCTCTCTTCTTTTTCCTCTCTTTCTCTCCTTCCTCCTCTCTCTCCCTTTCTTTCTGCCCTTCCCTTACTCATGCACTCTCTAAATAAATAAATAAATAAATAAGAATAGAAAAGCCACACTGTTTCAAGTATTTAAATACTTAAAAAAAATCACAAGTGGATTTTCTTTGCAAGAAAAGTAGAATAAAGTGCTATGCTAAAATTATTTACAGTCTAAGTTTTCTCATCCATCAGAAAAAAAAAAAACAATTTCTTGTTATAATTCAAGTAAGTTGTTAAAAATAGCAAATCTCTAAATATAATCCACTATATACAATGGATAAACACTATGTGAAATTAATGATGATCTGTATAAATAAATTATAAAGCACTTTTATGGAAATGTGAAGAAAAAGCACAGCTTATAAAATGGCCAAAATATTTGGCTCTCATGATGCCATGTGGTAAATAAAATTACACAAATTAAAATATCAAGTGTTATAAAATTGTTCTTAAAATTGTCAATTGCCAGAAATTCCAAAGTGCTTTGCTTTATATTATTAAGTATATGTCAGACAGAACAAGAATACAACCAATCATCCATCCAGAAAACCAGTCAATTCTTTTCATCTGAGCTCTGTTTCAAGTTTTTCCAGTTCCACTATCAATATTAAATTCCACAGAATTTCTAATAAATATGGGGTGTACATATAATTTAACTTATTAATTGTATATTTTATGTGTTTGCTAGTTTTATATTTATTTTTTTAATTTATAGTTTTTTTAACATTTATTTTTGAAAGAGAGAGAGAGGCAGAGCATGAACAGAGGAGGGGCAGAGAGGGAGGGAAACACAGAATCTGAAGCAGGCTCCAGTCCCTGAGCTTTCTCTGTCCTTACAGAGCCCCATGTGGGACTTCAACCCACAAAGAGTGAGATCATGATCTGAGCTGAAGTCGGATACTTATCTGACTGAGCCACCAGGCACCGTTGCTACTTTTACATTTTTATTGAAGTTTAAAATCTTTTTAAAAATATTGAGTTTTAATTGATGAGATATTTGCTAACATTCTTTTGTACTAAGTTAATCCATACCATTTTTCATATTAAAATCTTTTGTGCCCTTAATTTGTAAACACTCTCCTATAAACTGGTAGGAGAACCTACCATTTAAACTGGTAGTTTAAATGACCTATACTATCTTCAGTATATAGTAGGCACCTTTCATAATGATTCAACATCTCTTGAATAAGATTTTACACCTTACCTATAGGTAAGGTATTTGTATGGAAAAGAAGTGCTTGATTTCAAATTTTCATAATGGAGAATAAACGAAAAAAAAGCAACCTACTTAGCCATTGCACATGTTTTAAAATGTATCAGTTTTACTTGTAGTCAATTATAAATGTCAGCATTTAGAATTATCACTATAAAGTGGTATATTTTATTTATTTTAAAACATTATATATAAAATATATTATTTTATTCTATTGTATTATATATAGTATTTATATATAAAATATTACAATGTATATATTACATATTTTTATATAATTTTTGGATGGAATGTTTTTGAGTATTTTTTCCTCTTTGGAACTACTACTCTTCATTTTTATTACTCAAAAGATATTTTTGTTTTTTGTCTATATATATTTTTTTAATTAAGTCCAAAGTAGTGTTTCAGTGGAAGGCAGATGTCAGGTAGATGATGACAGTTCCCCGAAGAGGCCATTTTGTATGTCGAGCAGATCAATACAGATTAATTATAATTTGAAAACTGAGATAAATGAAACAACAGATTAACAAATGTTAGTGTGACAGTTTTGAAAGTGAAAACTTTATTTTAATGACTGAGTCAGAATATTTCATTAACAAAATGCACATTTAATTATGTGTTTTGAGCAATATTGTACACAAAATGGAAAAATAGTAGAACTCATTACTAGTCTACAGATGTTTTATGCAATTTTTAAACTGTATACAAAAATTGATGGTACTTCTTTGTCTATAAGCCATCTGGTCATATTTTATTAAGACATCTGTCTGTTCTTTGTATAAAAATATAATCAAATCAGAATAGATTTAACTTAGATGCAAACTGTGGAAATTGAGATTGTAGTTATTCAAAGAAAAAACAATAAAATGAAATACATACTACTTGCCTATTGGCAGTGTACCTAAAAAGTTGATACGAGAAACTTCAGAAGCAGCCCAAGGAAATACAAATTTTCTGCCTGGACTATATTTCTTTTTTCCCTACCAAATCTTTCCTTGTTCTGATCACATAATACTCTGCTTCTGCAGAACCAAATGCACTGAATCTTTCTATTTTAAAATTTTAATATAACAAAGCTATTTGGCAACTCCCAAAATTTTGGCTGATTTAGCTCAAGTGAAAAACTTTTACAATTCCAGCAGCTTATTGAGGGGAAGCATTAATTATATGCTTTGTGAAAAAAGAGCATTTAGGTGGTAGGTCTCTTCTCCCACTTGTCTGTTTCTCATCTCAGATCTAGGATATGGATCCTCATATTTTCCAGAAGATATCTGATGCTGAAGTACAAGGCTGCTGAAACTCCTGGTTTGTTCTTAGTTGCCTCTGATGGTAAGTCTGATCTTTTCTCAGTCTGATCTGTGGTCTTGTTATAAAGTGAATGTTGTGTTCTCTCAAAATTGTAATGTTAACCCCCTCCCCCCCCATATAATAGTACTAGGAAGTAAGGTCTTTGGGAAAGAATTACGATTAGGTAAGGTTATGAAGGTGGAGATCTCATGGATAGGATTAGTGCTTTTTATAAGAGTCAAAAGCCACCTTGCTTCCTTTCTCTGCTCTCCACCATGTCAGGATATAATAAGAAGTCTGCAATCCAGGGCCGCCTGGGCGGCTCAGTGGATAAGTGTCTGACTTCAGCTCAGGTCACGATCTTGCGGTTTGTGAATTGGAGCCCCATATTGGGCTCTGCACTAAGTGTGGAGCCTGCTTGGGATTTGCTCTAGCTCCCTCAATTTCTGCCCCTCCTCCACTTGTGTGCATACATGCGTGCTCTCTCCCTCTCAAAACAAACAAACTAACAAATACATAAATAAACTTAAAAAAAGAAGCTTATAATTCAGAAGGGAGATCTGACCAGAACCTGACACACTGGTACCCTGATCTTGGACATCTAGCGTCCTAACTGTAAGAAAGAAATTTATGTTGTTTATAAGCCACCTGGTCCATGGTATTATGTGATAGCAGCCCTACCTAGACAGAAATTGGTAGCAAGAGTGAAGTGCTGCTGTAACAAATACCTATAAACATGGAAGTAGCTTTGGAACAGGGTAATGGACAGAGTTTTGAGGTACATGCAAGAAATATGGATGTTAAGGGGGATTCTGGTGGGGACTCCGAAAGAAAAGAGAAGAGGTGTAGAGAAAGCCTGAATCCTTTTAGACAATATGTAAAGAATGATGAATAAGATGTTGGTAGAAACATAGATACATAAAGGCCATTTGATGAAGTTTCAGAGAGAATGATTTGTGTATGTGAGTATGATCAAACAAAGGCAGTTCAGAAGTCTTTGGTAATGATGAAAATAGACAGGACTTGATAGAAAAATGTGAGGAACAGATAGAACTCCAAAGGCACACAGCAAAGGATATACCAATTGAGTAAACTGTGATTGAAAGCAAAAAACCTGTGTCATGACAGGAAGGAAATAGCTCTGTGGTGTGTACCTTCAGGACATCTCAGTCTAACTCTGCTACTTGATTTGTCCTCTGGAAGGAGGCCAGGCAGTGGCCAGATGAGTCCAGGAATAACTCATTCCACAACATCTCAGGAAGTTACCTTCAGAAACCTGTGTGGTTCAATTATTAAGAAAGTCTCTATCTCTATGACTGACAGTTGTGTGGAAAACAGGTGGCTTACATGTTTGTCTTCTATTATTGGCTGACACATCCAAAACAAAAGTTGAATGCTTTAAGAGCTTCTGATTTAGGTTTATCCTCAGTCAGGGGAGGAAAATATAAATGATGGTAGATACAGAAAAGTGATTTATATATTTGAGAGTTAGGATTAATCTTGGAAATAATTTAAAATTCAGTTTCCATTAACTGTAGTAATAAAAAATGTTGACCTTTCATCAGTGGGCCAGTGGACAAGGGGACAAGATTAATGGTATTAAAACTCATTTAACCAGACCTTCAAATAAGAATCTCTGAGCACATATGGAGAAATAATTATATTGTTTTGGGTTGGAGAATTAAGATGAGAAATGATTGATAAGATTTAGATGGCATATCTAGACCCAGTCCAAGCAAATGAGATTAAGAACAGGGTTAATCTCTTCATTAGGAAACTGAACTGAAGACAGGAAACAAAACCCACTTGCATCACCAGGCATAGGACTTTGGAGTTAGGAAGAGAGAGTGGCCAAGTGTTCAAGGGCTGTTGGATAGTTTTAAAGGAGTAAATTTTATTCTCAAACCCATTTAGTAATTTATAACGTAGTTACAAGGTTGGTCAGAACCAGCTTGAAGGTCTGGTAACCAGAAAGAATTAGAGGAAGGAGACTTGACATGTGGTATTCTTCATTCATATTAAAGACTTCAACAGATCCTAAATCCACTTATAGTAGCTTCAAATACAGTTTGAAAATGAGAAATATTCTGATGTTCCCAGAATATCATAACAACACAGATAAATATTGACTGTATCACCTTGAGCTTTTTTATTGCTGAAGCATAATATTTGACCAAGCTAAATAAGTGCCTGAAGCATTTGTGATTTAGTTTAGTAAGAAGCTAGAAATATTGAATGTCTTTTCAAAAAATTTTTTACATTTATTTATTTTTGAGAGACAGAGTGAGACAGAGCGTGAGTGGGGGAGGAGCAGAGAGAGGAGACACAGAATCCGAAACAGGCTCCAGGCTCTAGGCACGCATTCAGCACAGAGCCTGACGCAGGGCTTGAACCCACGAACCATGAGATCATGACCTGAGCCAAAGTCGGACGCTCAACCAACAGCCACTCAGGCACCCCAGAAATATTGAACGTCTTAATCCAACTCAGAATCACTTGAAGAATTTTATATTTAAGTTGGATTAAAACATTTTTCTTAATTTTTCCTGTGGATTATTCTCTTCTATGGGTACTAAAACCTGATTTGCACAGATCTTTCATAGCGAACGATCCCTGGACAAAGACTGAAAGTCCTTGTTATCCTGTGCAATGGTGGGCAATAAATGTTGCCTGAATACAAAGTTAGTCCTACCCAATTCTTGTACTTAATAAATGCTTCCTTAGTACCTTTTGTGTATCAGAGACTATGTACCATGCCAGAAATATGAATAAGGAACAATTATATAATCTAGTGAAAGAATTTGGCAAATATACAAGCCAACTAGTGAGTATAATGATAACTAAATTAAGCAAAAGCAGGGTGCATTAGGAGTCTTCTTTGGACTCCCTCCTCCTCCCAACTGGATCAGATTCTCAAGTAAGATCGGGGTGAATTCTGAAAGGCTTTCCCCAATATATTCCTAAGCCAAAAGCTGAACACAAAGCAGGATTTGGCCAGGTAAGCAAGAAGCAGTGGTTTGGAAGACCATCTCAAGGGGAAGTAATAACATAAATGAATTCCTATTAACATTAGAGAGCCTGGTCTATTTAGGAATTGATGCATATTTCAGTATTGGTGAAAGATAGTGTAAGGAGAGAGGCATAGAGTGGTAGGTAGTAAATAGGCAGATGCCTGTTTAAGTATATTTTCAGGCCAGACTATTACATAGCAGTATAGTTGGGACTTCTTCATTCATGTTAGTAAGTGGAGCTTGGAAGGGTTCGGCTGCCTGCACAAACCTTATCCGTAGCATATGTGACCCATCTGCTTGAAGCTTTCTGCTAACCTCCAGGTTTCTACTCTTCTCCTCTAGGACAGAAGCTTTTCCTCACTTCTATGTGGCTTGCTCCCCTCACTTTTCTCTCCCTCTCCCTTGGTTTTCACATCTCTCTAAATTTGGTTGCCACATTAGGGTTCTCCAGAGAAAGAAGAACCAATAAGATATATATATATAAAAGAAATTTATTATGAGGGACTGGCTTATGTAATTATGGAGGCTGAGAAGTTCTGTGATCTGCTGTTTGCAAGCTGGAGGCCAGAAAAGCCAGTGGTGTAGTTCTAGTTCTAACCTAAAGGCCTGAGAACCAAGAAGCCAATGATGTGAGTTCCAGTCCAGTCCAAAGGCCTGATTCAAATGCTCCTCTTCCAGAAATACCCTCACAGGCACACCAGAAATAATTTTTACCAGCAGTCTGGGCATCCCTTAGCTCAATTCAATTGACATACAAAATTAACCATTATAGCTGGATGCTATTTTCTCATGTTCTCTCGCATTGCCTCTCCTAGGTCTTTCTAATCATTAATTTATACCCTCAAGACCATCTTGGACATAGTCAGGTTATCAGTCAGACTTAGAATACATTAGTCATTCTTTATTTGTTCTGAAGAATGTCAATTCTTATGAAAAAGAAGAGTTCCATGGTCAAACACATCTGGACAGTGCTGTGAAGGGGACAGCTCTTCCATGGGCCCTGCTTAACTTGCACATATCCACGTAAACGACACAGACAGGGGCTTGAACCACACAGTTAACTTGAGTCTTGGCAGAATGCCTCGTGGATTCTTCATGAGGGATGGGAGCCTTAATAAGGAGCTACTACAAGGTTATCTCCAATTTGCTTACTTATGTCCCCTGAGGGGCTATCAACAGTTTCTTATCACCTACCAGGTTCTGATGAGGTTTGGGGTCTACTTGCCATAGAATATAGAATGCAGAAGATAAAACCACTTAGCTATAGTCCAGAGTTTGCTTTTCAGCAATGGAGTCCATCAAAACTCACTGAATTTATCTGGCTCCTTTTGTTTCAAATCCTTTTTGGTGTGTGGGATAAGCTCCAGGAAGCTAGTACCTTTGGTTAATCTTCCTTTCACTATGTAAATAATAAACGGAGTCTAAAAGTTTCTTGTCATATCTTTCCTAGTCAAATCAGTCAGATTCTGCCTTGTCTTATCTTGTGTGTGTGCTGATCTACAGTAGCCAATGTGCACCTCCTATAAACTCATAAGGTAGGATCTTAAAGGATCTGAGCAGCCCAGTAGGAAGGGCATCTATTTAACTTTGCTCAACTCAGTGTTGCCTAATTGATTTAAACAAAAAGCTTTGTTTCTCTCACAAAATCCCTACTAAAACCATGTGGAACACAATCTTAGAATCAGTGGACAAACTAGTACTTTGAGTTAGTGTTATTTCTTTTTTTGAGAAGTATATAAATTTCATTTATCATTCATTTAAAAATTAATATTTTCCCTTTTATGGTTTGAAGACTTTTCATCTTCAAGGGAGAAGCTCTAATTCTCTAAAGTAAATATCTGAATTTATTTATTTATTTTTAAATATTTATTTATTTTGAAAGAGAAAGCATGAATGGGGGAGGGGCAGAGAAAGACAAGGAGAGAGAGAATCCCAAGCAGACTCTGCACTGTCAGTGCAGAGCCCAACACAGGGCTCCATCTCATGAACTGTGAGATCATGACCTGAGCCAAAATCAATCATCAGACACTTAATTGACTGAGCCACCCAGGTGCCCCATAAATAAATATCTGCATTTAACAGATTCTCTTTGGAATTTCTGTAAATACTCCACAAAACGATGGCACAGTTTTTTTCCATCCACAATGCCTAAGTCTCAAATTCACAACACAAACCTGATCTTGGATAGCAAATGGTCATTGCACTTGAGGCACTTGCCATTTCTACACAAACTAGTTTTCTTTAGGGACAGCCTCACCAAAGGGTGCTCCTTGTTGTTTAAAATGTTAGGTTAATGGAAAGAGGGTGGGACTGTTGTTATTATGTGGACATATCCTATTCTTTCAAACTCCTCAATTTTGTCCATTAGTACATAATTAAATGTATTAAATCTATACATTTGGAAGACACATTATTTTTGTTTTTGACCAGCAAGTGATCAACTGCTTTTGAACAATTCAAAGGATAATTTTGGATGGCAAATGATGCCATAACTAGTGACGGTTAAAGAAAAACTGTATTGGGAAATATTTCTATTAATTAATCTATTAATTTAAAAAAAAAAGCCAACTTCCAAAATGTACCCTCCAGAATCCAGAAAATGATGTGAGGAATACTGACTAGTTAATCCAAAAAACATAGGCTTATATTTTATTTTTAAATTAAGAATAAAAAGTAATACAAACAAAGTGAAATTTTAATAACTGATGTAATGAGTAACTGGGTTTCACAAAGGCACATTGACATGTCACTCACTGACCAGATTCTTAAGGGCTTCTACTTGGCATGTTTCTGTTATATGGATATTAACCAATATAAAACTTTGAATACAGTAATGGTATATGATAAAAGCAGGGGCATAGATTTTTAATTAGTTATTAAATGTTTAATTATTTAATCAGCATTTTATGACTAAGAGTAAAAGCCTTGGGCCTTTGAAATAGATATTATGAAGATATATAGCTATAGATATATCCTTAATTTTGAGAACTCAAAGTTCTTAATAGTTAATCAAGTTTGATTTTATAATATGAAATTTATAGAATTTAGTAGGCACTTCATAAAATATTTACTAAATGAATGGATGATTTTAATATTGGTAGTCAATTCTAATAGGTGCTATTGAGTAGAATAAAATCTTTTAATAATTTAAGAATTTATAATATTTCTGATCACTCAATTTTTCCCTCCCTCCCTTTCTCATTCACCCACCCACCCACAACACAAACACACGTTCAAACACAAGTACATAGACTCTTGCACCTGAACCAATTTAAAAGCTGCTTTAATGAGACATATAATTAATTAAAAACTTGAAAAAGTCTATTCAACTGATCCATTCCTAAAGAGAGGATGCAGGTGGATATATTGGTAACTGAATGCTCCTTCAGTTTGGAAGATAGAGCAGACAGATATGGAAACAATAAAGACCTTTCAGATATGGTTGTTGGATATTGTAGAGAAGAAGCAAACAAATTGTGTATGAAGGAGGAAAATAAATTAGATTGACATGAGTGAAATACTTATGCTGTGGAAGTGTTGTAAAAGGAGCTGATGAAGCGATGGTAGCTTAGTATAAAATATTAAAAATTTGTGAGACTTATTTTACTACTGCGAGAGAGAGAAAAACTTTCAAAAAAGAAGTAAACAGTGTGCAAATTACCTGAAGAAGGAAGAGGATTATGCATTGTTGAATCTCTTTGCCTATCAGTGTCTGACATTATGAATACTCATTAGTGATGACCTGAGTCAGATACGAGCTTCCGAGGAGAGCAATGCATAGTAGATAAGGACAAAGATTCAGGAACCTGGCTGCATGGGTTCAGATTTGTGTTCAACCACTTACCAACTATGTGACATTGGGCAATTTTCTCATTAAAAAAAGAGAAATGGTAATATTTTCAAGATTAAATGAATGAATATATGTAAAATGCTTTAAACTGTACTGACATGTTATTTGCTATATTAAGTATAATGTCAATTTTTTTTTGGTAAGTTAAGGGCAGTTTCTCTAAAACTCTAAGGAACTTGGCAAATAGAGTAAGATATTAATTTTTTTCTGGGAGTATTTGATTAAATGCTGATTGAAATTAGACTTATCAAAGAAGTTTAGTCATCAAATATGGGACCAAATTCACACAAAGCTGTGGTAAATTCTTCCCCAAACTTCTTGAACAAGAGACCAAAAAGACATGCGCCATTGACTGAAAGATACTTTTATCAGATATGTGTACAAGTTACATACAGAAGTATGCACAATCTATAGAACTTTTTTTTTACTTTATAATTAATTCTATGCAGTAATAACAGATGCTTTTTAAAGTTTATTT
This sequence comes from Crocuta crocuta, assembly GCF_008692635.1. NCBI lineage: Eukaryota > Metazoa > Chordata > Mammalia > Carnivora > Hyaenidae > Crocuta > Crocuta crocuta. The sequence goes on along the minus strand of NW_027530644.1, from coordinate 4,766,715 downwards.
TGAGAGAGAAAGAGTGTGTGCAAGCAAAAAGGGGCAGAGAGGGAGGGAGAGAGAGAATCCCAAGCAGGCTCTGTGCTCTCATCACAGGGCCCAATGTGGGGCTCAATCTCATGAACCATGAGATCATGACCTGAGCTTAAATAAAAGGTCAGACAGTTAACCAACTGAGCCACCCAGGAACCCCAGCAATAGAATTTTTTAAACATAAGAACCAAGAGGAACTTCCACACCTTTAAGAGTGACTGTACTAGTTTGCATTCCCACCAACAATATAAGATGGTTCCCTTTTCTCCACATCCTTGCCAATATCTGTTGTTTCCTATGCTGTTAATTTTAGCCATTTTTTGATTGGTGTGAGGTAGTTTTGATATGTATTTCCCTGATGATATGTGATGTTGAACATCTTTTCACGTGTTTGTTAGCCTCAATGTTTATAGCAGCATTATCAACAATAGCCAAATTATGGAAAGAGTGCAAATGTCCATTGACTGTTGAATGGATAAAGATGTGGTATTTAAATAGAATGGAATATTACTCAGTTATCAAAAAGAATGAATTCTTACCATTGGCAAGGATGTGGGTGAAACCAGAGACTATAATGGTAAGTGAAATAAGTCAGTCACAGAATGAAAAATACTATATGATTTCACACATATGTAGGATTTAGGAACCAAAACAGATGAAAATAGGGAGGAAAAAGAGAAGCAAACTATGAAATAGACTCTTAACTTTGGAGGAAAACTGAGGGTTGATGAAGGGAAGTGGATGAGGGTTGGGCTAAATGTACGATGGTTATTAATGAGGGCACTTGTGATGAGCATTGGGTGTTGTGTGTAAGTGATGAATCACTAAATTCTACACCTGAAACTAATATTACAAGGTATGTTAACTGATTGGAATTTAAATAAAAACTTAAAGAAAAGAAAACATGTAAGAACCAAGAGATTCTTAGATTCTTTGATTTTCCAGACACAGAAACAAAAACTCAATGAAAGTAACCAAGAGATCAAGGATACACAGCCACGAACTGGAATAATTCCAGATCTCAGTGCCTTTTTCACTACAGCATACTACCATTCAATCACAGATCCTTTTTGTTGACAAACAGGTCGTCCCTTTAGAGAAATATAGAATTTGTAAATATCATTTGCCTTAAGCCATGCAAATCTTACATTCTAATTTTTTAAAATAAAATTTTTGTTATTTATATAAAAGTTATAAATGTGCCTTACAATATTTCAAGCAATATAGAAAAGTACCAAAATACTTCCTACAATGAGCTCAACTCTACATTCCAAAATAATAATCTTTAATAGAAGATGTATATACTTCTCCACATCATTCTAAGGATAAATACAAATACAAAACCAAATTGTAAGATACAAGAAATTGTTTTATAGAAATACTATAGTATTTCTATATGTTAGAATATAGTTAGTGTATATTTAAAAATTAAATTATTAAGTACATATAAACTTAATTTGAATTTAATTTAAAAACTCAACTAATTTGAAACTAAAAGAATTGTTGAATTATAGCTAGCTTCTCAAAATTCAAGTTATTGATCTTGAGTCATGTTTTGATTAACTGAATTTTATTATTTCATCTTGAAAGTTCTTGGTTACAAACAATAGAAACTGACTGGGTAACATAAGGAGAGAAAGCATTTATTTTAATGGTATTGAGTATCTCAAAGTAATACAGGATTTTTAGAGAACTAGTCTCAGACAGTGATTAAGGAAGTCAAGATGGACAAGATGCTGCCATATGACCAATATTCTCACAATATATTTGGCAGCTGGATATCTGACACTGCTTTGATCATTGAAACAGTTTGATACACATTGCAATGATGATGGACTTTGCTGCCCTTACATATTTTTTTCCAGGCTTTTGGACATTTATCACCTTTCAAAACTACTTTTTCTTTGACCCTAGTATCCATGGAAATATCTAAATATCCTTACACTGGATGCTACATTCAATATTGAATAGGAGTATCTTGGCCACAGTCCAGCTGTAAGGGCATTGGGAAAGGAAATGACTAATATCCTTTGTATATCTTTTATCTGTAGAGGAGACCCAAGACAGATCTCACCTTAAAATAGGTGGTGGATTCAAAAGCTAAATATCCAAATTGACAATTATCCATTAAATACAGTCACATTCCTTTTTTAAAACATTTAAAAGTTCAGTATTTTCTAAGTTCATTTTTGCTTGAAGGATAACTCTTTGTTATTCTACAAAACCAGTGCATTCTGAATTAGCTATTTGTAAAAGACTTGATTTATACTTGCCCTTCAGATTTTGAAGATAATGTCCCCTTATCCTCTGCCATCAAACATGATACTAGTTCTTTTATCACAGCTTCTCTATTCAAGGTGACTTATTTCTTCTTTGTTAAATATTTTTTTGTTTATTCTTGAAAATCAGTAACAGAATGAGAAAATGTTTCTGGTACATGATGATAAACATTATTTGTCTTAGAACATAGTGTACCTTTACAGTGTGCAGATACCATTTTTCCCTTTAATTTGGGTAGATATTCTCCACTGGAGGTGTGTGTGATCTTTGTTGAGAAGCCGTGTTTGCTTGCTGTTTGTTTGTTTCTGGAATTCTGTGAAATGTTCCATAGCAGGGTTCAATATACCAAACTGGAAAATTACCTTTGGCCCACCCAGCATACTTTCTATACTACTTTATTCTCAATCCCTATCAAAATTCTAATGGCATTTTAATAGAAATTTTAAAAATATAAAATTCATGTGGAGCCATAAAGGATAACAAATAGCCAAAACAATCTTGAGAAAGAAGAACAAGGCTGGAGATCTCACATTTCCTGGTAAAATATATGTTTAACACATTACCAAATTACAGTAATAAAGCCAGTATTTTATTTTCATAAAGACAGACATGAACTAATGAAATGGAATAAAATTCCAGAAATAAGCCCACACATAGTCAGGCAACTGATTTTGAACTATTGTGTCAAGAATATACAATGGGAAAAGGATAATCCCTTCAACAAATGGTTTTGGGAAAATTGGATATCTATATGCAAAAGAATTAAATTGAGTCCTTATTTTACAACATGCAAAAAAAAAAAACTCAAATGCATTAAAATCTTAAACATTAGACTTGATGTTATTAAACTCTAAGAGGACTTTGGTCTTGGCAATGGTTTTTTTCGATATGACACCAAAAGTACAGGCAACAAAAGCAAAAGCAAATTAAGTAATCTTTTTTTTTAATATTTTTATTTATTTCTAGGAGAGAGAGAGAGAGACAGCGTGAGCAGGGGAGGGTCAGAGAGAGAGGGAGATACAGACTCTGAAATAGGCTCCAGGCTCGGAGCTGGCAGTCAGCACAGAGCCCGACGCGGGGCTCGAACCCACGAACCGCGAGATCATGACCTAAGCGAAAGTCGGACACTTAACCGACTAAGCCACCCAGGCACCCCGCAAACTAAGTAATCTTACATCAGATTAAAAAGTGTCTTCACGGCAGAAGACTTCCACTCTGCTTGAGACCTACATTCTTTCCTTCCTGACTGCCTGCCCTATGGATTTTAGAGTTGTGTAGCCACCTCCCACAATTGCATAAACTAATTCCCTGTAATATATCTTCTTTATATGTGTCCTAATAGATCTGATCCTCCGGTTAATTTTGCTATTTACAGTTATGGTTTCTTTAGGAATTTTACAATAGTGTCATAAGGTGAACCAAGATATGTGACAACATTTAAGCAAAATGGAAAATATTAGGACTATAGAGTTGTCACTTTAGAAGCAGAATTTTAAAAGCTAAACTGTCAAGGGGTGCCTACGTGGCTCAGTTGGTTAAGTGTCTGACTCTTGATTTCAGCTCAGATCATTATTTCACAGTTCGTGAGATAGAGCCCTGCACTGGACTCTGCACTGACAGTGCAGAGCCTGCTTGGGATTCTCTCTCTCTCCCTCTCTCTGCTCCTCCTCTGCTTGCACTCTCTTTCTCTCTCAAAATAAATAAATCAGCATAAAAAATAAACTGTCCAGTTGTTAAATAAAGTAGTAATTCTGTAAGTCAATTCCAGAACAAAAGTATTGTATGTACTTTTAAAATTATAGAGTTTGGAGGCAGCATTTTGATCACATTATCCATGAATATTCAAACCAAGTGAATGCAAGAGTTGTGGGGAGACACTTCAGGTACTGCTGAAAGAAAGGGCCTGGAAGCCCTGGGCTGACTGGGATCTGGGCCCCCTTCCTGCTTCTTCCAGAATATTTTTTATTTACCTACTTTACATATAGATCTTCTAGGTATGATTTTGTTTGAAGAAAGGAAGTGTTTGAAAACTACTGCTCTAATTTAATACATTTTTTTTTATATAAGCAACACAGCCAAGAAAAATTAAGTGATGGCCCAAACCTCACATCTTGTAGAGGTGGAATTAGCACCCGTATCTTTTGATTCCAAACTAAGAGCACAGTTCATTCATTCCCAGGTGCTGTTATAAGATTTAAGAATACATTTCCTGATGTCAGGATCCATGTATTTTTATTCATATATATTCATCAGAGAATTTAAATTTAACCGTGGTGACAAGACATACAGATCCAAAACAGGATATGGCTAGTATTGTTTTATAAAGTAGGAAATAAATACTATTAACTTTCAGAAAAAGAAAAAAATCAGTTTGGAGTACAAGGCTTCATGGACAAGACTGAATTGGTATTGAGTCTTAAAGTCTTGCTAGCATGTTAGTATGTAGTGAGTAAGAGGCAGGAGATTATGCACAGAGAGAACCAAAAACCTATAGGGGAAGAAAGCATTCATATTTTCTCTTTAACAAGAATTAATTTAGTTCCTCCTATGTCCTGGTACTATTCATATTGGGAAATGCACATTGATGATGATTGCAAAAAAGGAGTAAAGGCCGTGGCATACGAAGTTCACATTCTAAAGATGTGATCGATAAGTACATTGCCAGATCTGCTGGGTTTGAGTATTAAAATTTAAGGAGCTGAAGGAGTAAAGATAGAAAAATGAGCAAAGTTTCAACCATGAAGGGTCTGGAATGCTAGGTTGTAGCATCTGAAATTTTACCACTATCAATGAGATGAAAATGTGGAGAGAAAGAGAAGGTAACTGCAGTCTGGTTAAGGAGAAATGGTCAGGGGAAAATGATCAGTAAATAAAGTGGGTCAAGTGGAATATTAGTTTTCTACTGCTGTAATAAACTGCCATAAAATTAGTGGCTTAAATCACTACAAATGTAGTATCTTATAGTTCTGTAAGTCAGGAGTTACAAGGAGTTACAATCAAGACTGTTTCCCATAGGGCGTTATCTCTTCCACACATTTGGGCTATAGGTGATTTCCAAGCAGGTTTCCATGGGTGGCCACACCTCAGCATCATAGGAGACCCAGGGCATTAAGTAAGCATCCAGGAATGCAGGACTGGTGCAGGGCACTGTCATTTTGCATCTGTGTAAAGCTAATAGAAGCCCGAGTGAAATAGTTGCTATAGCACTGGCTAGATTAATAGATAGGGCAAAAGGATTTGATTTTGAAGTGATTCTTAAATGTGTGCAATACAGTACATATATTGTCCCATTCAGATACATTCTAACCCTTTATTAGATCCAGGCTATCACCTAGAGTCTCATTCAAGGTGGTAGCCGGCAGCCATATTTACAAACAATGAAAGAAGATTAGTAAAGAAGCTGTAGTCCTCATTGCTGTAGCTGGTACAGACACTAACTGCTTTTAATCATGTGCCTTTTTCACCACTGATGCTGGACATCCCTTATCTTCACATAGCTCTTGAGCCAGCAAGGATTGTTGTCCTTGTGTGGAGACCCAGACGCTCATCCCTCAATGTTCTGAGCTCTTAGTTGACTCACCTTTGTTATGCCATCGTTCCTTTAATTGCCTTCTAAACATGCTCTCTGGGTATAGAAGCATCAATAATCACTCTGATGAAGACCCTGGGATATCATAAATACTCCTCCCTTCCCCCATTTTTAGCATCAACTATGGATCCTCATGGAAATCAGAACTGATTAGCCATACAGTTTAATGATTTTTCTCTTTGCCAAATATGGGGCTTAATCTCACAATCATGAGTTATGACCTAAGCCTAAAACAAGAGTTGGATGTTTAACCAACTGAGCCACCCAGACACCCTTAGATTAATCATATTTCAAACAACCTGTATAATATTACATGGTGATGGAGGGACTCTAAGCATAAGCATTACTTAGTTTTTTCATAAAATAATTATTGCCAATTAGAAATTAATATCTGAAAGTTATTGATAATACAGATATTTTTCATTCAACCTCAAAATTTGTTAATGTTTTACTGTCAGAACTAGAGACAGAGGCTCCTTGTTATCTTGCTAACAAATCTGGTATTTCTATATAAAGAAAAATTTTAAAGGCAGCATAAATAGAGCATGACTTATCACAGGTTTCCATTTTTATGGGGTAATGTTAGTAAGTAAAAATTTTAAACATCAAAATAAATAGCTATGGTAATTTGTTAGTTATTCTTTGCATAAAACTTGCTAGGTCTGCATACTTTCAAAGTGTTTAGTAGAAGTATTCAAAATCATGACATGTATCTCATTTCTTAACTATGTGTCTCAAGTATACGTAATACATAGATTATGTTTATTTAAAAATATGGCTAAGTACATAAGCCATTCTACTCAATTTTCCTCATTTACATTCTTGGACATTTCAAGCCATTTGCTTTATTAAAAAATGTACACACACACTTGGTTATGGTAAATTGTTTCCTCATAGTTTAAGATAATTGAAATTAAACATGTAATATATGAAAGCAGTTATCTGCAAAAATAATAACCAACAACAACCCCATGCTAAGACAGTTCATAGTTATGCGAAAATACTTCCCTAAATAAAATCAAAATGAGAAAGGCATTGCTGAAATTTAGTCAAGTAACTTAGGGTATAAACTGAGGAAGGCAGTACTGAAATACAAATGATATTTAAAAAAAGACATAATCTAATCCGTGTTACTCTGGCATTTTGAAAGAGAAATAAGAATATGGTAAGTGAAGATAGAAGTTCTGTATGGAGTTAATGTAATAAAAGAGCAAGAATATCAATTTCAGGACTGTCCAAGGAGAGGGACATATATTTCTGATGGCTGCCTCAGACCATCACAAGATGGTAACGCTAACTGTTATAATCATCTTCCTAATTGCCCTTGTTCACCAAGCAATATTCTGATTATCTCTGCTCTCCATAAAGACTTTATTACTGTGATCAGGACGTACTGACCAGCTGACAAGAATATTCTTGACCTTTGGAAGTTCTATTTCACTTGCATTAATACATCAGCAAACGTTTTATAGGTTAGTTTCTCATGAGCTTGATTAATGTGAACTTGTCACTGAGTCTGACACATTGTGGGTGTCCTGAAAAAATAAAATTCTTTTTGATTTGAACCTGGAACGTGGGCTCTTTCCATAGTGATTCTGGCTTTAGGAGTCTTTGCTTTTGTAGGCATCCCACACAGACTTCTCTCTTAAATGTAATATTCTGTAGGTACACATTTTCTGCCTCTCATTCTGATGTTCTTAGGAAATAAAAGTGTCAGGTTTAACTGGACAATGCATGCATGAATCAAGAAAAGATAGTGAGCATCCACAATAAATCTGGCATGATGCTAAACATTGAAGTATGGGAGAAAAAAAGAAACAACAGTTATTCTTTTGTCATTAGATCTTGGAACATAAGATGTTCCAGACTGAAGCTTTGTAATTAAATTTTAACCGTTTGGTTAAGCAATGGATTGATCCTATTGATTATGTGAAACATGGTAGGTATAGAACCTAGGATGGTCCCTGGAAGATGGGTGTTCAATTGATTAGCGTCCTTTCTTTTCTTATTTATATTTCTTCTTATTTGTGAATGATTAAATATTGGAACTTTTAGATTTATTTTTTGAAATTCAGCCATTGTCTTATCTGAAAGAGAATAATATATTGCATGTATATTGGATGACATTTTAAGAAAAAAATATTGACTATACTAATACATTTTCACTAGTATTTTAATTATCTGTGGATCATTTAGATGTTCAATATCATAATAGTTACCTTATCTTCACCTAAATACATAATTATCAATTTTATCCATATATTTTCTTGAAACTGTATGAAGACTGATAATATATATTAAAATCATAGTCCTTTATTTCAGATATATATGTTTAATTTGCCAATTATTCTAAATAAGTCAGGAGCTCCAAGAAATAAAAGACAAACATTTATCACCAAAGCATTTACAAATTACTTTTGACTTTAGTACTATTTTATACCTTAGTAGTTTACTAGCAACTTACAAAAAAAATCACAAAACCTAAGAACGTATAGTAAATAATCTTCCTAAAAGCTAGGTCTAAGATGTCAATTCAGTTGCTGGTTATGAAACTACAGTAAATAATAACATAAAACTGAGAGTTAGTATAGCATTAAAAATATGTGTCAATTCATAAGTCAAAAGTAATTTTCTTGCTCTAACTTTTTATGTCTCTATCTCTCTGTCTAATTAGTAACACTTCAATTGAGGTAAAATTGACATAAAGCAAACTGCATAGGAAGTGTGCAGTTTGATAATCTTTGTATATGTGTATACACTTAAGAGACTGTCACCACCATCAAGATGATAAGCATATCCCTTACCTCCAAAATTCCCTGGTGTCCCTTTGAAATCTTTTCTCATACCACCCTTGCAATCACAAGTGTCTGCTTTACATCTCTATACATTAGTTTCCTATCATAGAATTTAATATAAATGGAATAATGTGTTATAAAATATTGTTTTTTGTTTTTTCACTCAGCATATTTATTTTGAGATATATCTATGTTTTGAGGGTATAAATAAATTTATTATTTTTTATTGCTAGGTAATATTCTATTCCATATCATGATTTATTTGCCATTTCATGTTTATAAATACTTGTGATGCTTTCAGTTTCGGGCTGTACAAATAAAGCTACTATGAATATTCAGGTAAAAAGTCTGTATTGATATACGCTTCTATTTCTATTGGGTAATACTGTGTAGTGAAATAGCTATGTATACGGGGGACATACACAGCTATTTAAAAACAACCAGACTTTCCAAAGCGGATATACCATTTTACATTTTCATTGGTCATCCATAGGAGTCCCAGTTCACATAGTTTTGCCACTATTTGATTGGCAATGATTGACTTTTTCAATTTTAGACTTGGTGAATTTAATCTTCACTTCTTTAATGACTAATGATGTTAATTTTTTTCCATATGCCTCTTTCTTGATATTTAGATCTCTTGGCTATTTTTTTCTTTTTCTTTCTTTCTTTCTTTCTTTTTTTTTTTGGTGTTTGAGTGGTGTTCATTTTACTATTGAAGTTGTTTGTATATTCTAGATACAAATTCTTTGTCAGACAAATGATTAGTAAATATATTCTCAAACTCTGGCTTATCTTTTTTTAAAACTAGTTTTATTGAGGTATAATTGGTATACAATAAACTGCACACACTTAAAGTATACAATTTGAAAAGGTTTGCAGGTTTTCATTTAAAATTGTCTTTCAAGGAACTTAATTTTTAATGTTGAAAAAATCCAATTTATAAGTGTTTTTCTTTTATGGAATATGGTTTTCATGTTGTAGCTAAGAAATCTTTTCAAACCAGGGAATACTGAGCATTTCTCCTATGTTTTCTTTGAGAAGTCTTCTAATTTTACAATTAGGACTAGATATACTTTGACTTAAAAATTGTTACATGGCATAAGGTAGTGATCAAATTTTGTACTTTTTTTCATTTATCTATCCAATTGTTTTAGCATCATGTAACTTAGTTGTTCATTTATGTGTAGTTTTATTTCTGGACTCTAGTCTAGTCTATTGATCTTATTATGTATCTTTACAACAATACACTATAATTGATTTGTAATAATGCTTGATATGAGGTAGAATAAGTCCTCTAACTTCATTATTCTTTTTTCAAACTCTTTGGACTATTCTAAGTCCTTTGCATTTCCATACCATTTTAGAAAGACTGTCAAGTGGTGCCTGGGTGGCTCAGTTGGTTAAGCATCTGACACTTACCTTCAGCTCAGGTCATGATCTCAAGGTCTGTGGGTTCGAGCCCTGTGTTGGGCTCTGCACAGACAGTGGGGAGTCTGCTTGGAATTTTTCTCTCTATACTTCTTTACTCCTGCCTCGCTCAAAGAGATTGTCAGTTTCTACAAGAATTCTGCTAGGATTTTAACAGACATTGTGTTGAATTTATTTATCAATTTAGGAAGAGTTGACGCCATGATCTTTGTGTATCTCTACATTTATTTCTTAAATTTCTTTCACCAATTGTTTTTAGGTTTTAGTTTACAAAAATAAAACTAAAAATAAAAACTATATATTTTTATAAAACTAAATTTTGTAAAACTATATTTTTACAAAACTAAAAATAAAAACTATATGTTTTTATAAAGTTTTAACTACTCATTTCACATATACGAACACTATTATTAATGTCACTGTTAATTTCCATCTGTGGTCATTATTAGTATACAGAATACAATTAACTTTTATATTAAGTTTGCATATTACAATGAGGCTAAACTCATTTATTAATTCTAGGAGCATTTTTGCAGATTTCATAGTTTTTTAAAAATTTATTGTCATACATCTGTGTGTGAATACAGGAGGCAATTTTATTTTTTCCTTTCTGATCTGTTTGCATTTTATTACTTTCTATTACTTTCTTTAAATTCCATGATCAGAATTTCCAGTATAATGTTAAATAAAAGTGCTGAGAGCAGGCATCTTAGATTGATCCTGATATCAGAGTGAAAGTAGTCAGTCTTTCATTATTAAATATGATATTACTCAAATGTGCATCAACTGATGAATGGATAGAGTTGGTATATATATATATTATTATTGGTATATATACTCAGTCATCAAAAAGAATAAAATCTTGCCATTTACAATGATTTGGGTAGAGCCTGAGAATATTATGCTAAGTGAAATAAGTCAGAGAAAGACAAATACCATATTATTTCACTCATTTGAGGAATTTAAGAACCAAACAGATGAACACAGGGAAAGGGGGGAAAAAAAGAGAGGGAAACAAACCATTAGAGACTCTCAACTATAGAGAACAAACTGAGGGTGGATGGAGGGAGGTGGGCAGGGGATGAGCTAAATGGGTGATGGGTCAACACTATTTGTGTTGACCACTGGGTGTTATATGTAAGTGATGTATCACTAAATTCTATTATGAAACCAATTTTGCACTACATGTTAGCTAACTAGAATTTAAATAGAACTTTAAAAGAATAAATAAATAAATAAGATATTAAATGCAGGTTTTTCAAGATTCCCTTTACCAAGTTGAGAGTATTATGTTCTATTGTTAGTTGGCTAAGAGTGTTTATCAGGAATAGTTGTCAAATATTGTCAAATTATTTTTCTGCTTTTATTGAGATACTCAGTTGTTGTTGTTGTTTAGTCTATTCATATTAAGTCTGATTAAGTTTTCAAATGTTGAACCAATGTTGAATTCCTTGGATAATACCCCCATGTGGTCATGATGTATTACCCTTTTATGTTTGTTGATTTGTTAGAATTTTGTTAAAATTGTTTTGTATATGTTTATGAAGGATACTAGTCTATACTTTTCATTTTCTTTTTTGTAATGTTTTAGGGTGGTTTTGGTATTGATTTAATATTAGCCTCACAAAATGAACGATGGAGTATACTATCCTCTTCAATTTTCCTGGAAGAGTTTGTCAAGATTTGGTGCAATTTCTTCCACAAATTTTTGGTAAATTTTGCCACTGAGGCCATCTGTACCTGAAGTTTTCTTTCTGGTAAACTCTGAATTCCCTTCCTTTAATACATAGAGATTTATTCAGACTATCTATTTTTAGGAGGTTTATTTTTTTTAGTTTGTCTCTTTGGAGAAGTTTATTCATTTTATCTAAGTTGTTACTATCACAGAGTTATTGATGTTTCTTATTACTCTTTTAATATCTGTAGACTCTGAAGTAATGTTACTATTCTCATTTCTAATATTAGTAATTTGTTTCTTCTCTTTTTCCTGGGCAGTTTGCCTAGTGACTATCATTTTTATTGATTTTCTTGGAAATGTAGCTTTTTATTTCATTGACTTATTATATTATTGTCTGCCTTTCATTGATACCTGCCCATATATTTATTATTTACGCTCTTCTGCTTACTTTGGGTTTGATTTGCTCTTTATTTTCTAGTTCTCTATGTTGGAAGCTGAGCCTTCTGAATCGAGACATTTTCTTTTCTAAAATAGGCTTGTAGAACACTTTCCTTCCAAATATCACTTTAGCTCATCCCACCAAATTTGCTATGTTGTGTTTCATTCTGTTCAATGTAGTTCCCAATTTCTCTTTAGCCATTTTCTTTGAAACATAGATTAGTTTCCGGATATTTGGGAGCTTCCAGATATTCTCTTACTGATTTCTTTCTAATTTAATTCCACTGTGGGTAAGTGAAAATAACATTTATTAGTTTAATCCTGTTAAATGTATTAGTGCCTACATTGTAGCCCCGTCTATGATCACTCTTGGTGAATGTTCCATGTGTATTTGAAAACAATATGTATTCTGCCAGTGTTTGAAGTGTCTTATGAGTCTCAGGTAGGTCATTTGGGTTATAGTGTTTTCAAGTTTTTTATATTCTCATTGAGAAACAATTATTCTATCAATTACTGAGAGAGAGGTGTTGAAATTTCTGACTAAATTTGTGTATTTGTGTATTTCTTCTTCCCATTCTGTCAATTTTTCCTTCCTATGTTTTGAAGTTCTGTTATTAAGTGTAAGGTTATTAAGGATTGTTTAATCTTTTGATAATTGACACTTATCATTATGTAATGATTCTCTTTATCCGTGGTAATATTTGTTCCTCTGAAATCTATGTTGATGTTAACATAGCTACTTCAGCTATGTTTTGATTAGAGTTACTATGATGTATCTTTTTTATCTGTACTTTTACATTTAAGCTATTTATATCTTGATATTCAAAATGGTTTTCCTAGGGGCGCCTGGGTGGCTCAGTCGGTTGAGCGTCTGACTTCGGCTCAAGTCATGATCTCACGGTTTGTGGGTTTGAGCCCCGTGTCAGGCTCTGTGCTGACAGCTAGTTCAGAGCCTGAAGCCTGCTTCAGATTCTGTGTCTCCCCCTCTCTCTGGCCCTCCCCTGCTCATGCTGCCTCTCTCTCAGAAATAAATAAAACATTTAAAAAATATAAAATTAAATTAAAAAATGGTTTTCCTATAGGCAGCATATAGTTCTGACCCAATATCTATGTTTTTTTTTAAAAAAATGGGGTATGTAAATTACTTAAATTAACTTTGGTTATTCATTTGATTGTGGTTAAACTGCTATCATTTTTATACTTATATTTGTTTCATCTTGTTTTTCATTACCCTTTTCCTCTTTTCTGTTTTACATTATATTAATAAATTATTTTTTAAATATTTATTTATTTTGAGAGAGAGAGAAAGTGCACATGAGCAGGAGAGGGAGAGAGAGAGGGAGAGAGAGAATCCCAAGCAGGCTTCAGACTTGTCAGCACAGAGGCTGCTGTGGGAGCTTCAGCTCAGGAACTGCAAGATCATGACTTGAACTGAAATCAAGAGATAGACACCTAACAAACTGAGCCACCCAGGCCCCCCCTTTAATAAAGTATTTTTAAAGATTCTATCTTCTTTATTGGCTTTGAGCAATTAATCTTTGCTTTGTGTCTTATTGGTTGCATTAGAGTTCATAATATAAACCTTTACCTTATGCCAGTGTATTTTCAAGTAATATTAACATTTTACATATAAAATCTTACAACAGTACTTAGATATCTTTTCTTCCTGCCTTTGTACATTTTGACATATATTTTACTTACACAACTGTTACTATAATGCATTGTCAATATTTCTACCTTGAACAATCATTTCAATTACAAAGGGATATTAAAAATAAAAGTAAAATCTTTTAGTTTACCCTTTTCATTGTTTCTGCTTTTCTTCATTCCTTTATTCAGATGCAGATTTTCATCTGGTATCATTTTCTTTCTGCTTAAAAGACTTCCTTTACCATTTCTTTGTTTTTTCCTTGAAGTTTTATTTAAATTCCAGTTATTTCATATACAGTACAATATTAGTTTCAGGTATAGAATATAGTGATTCAACACTTCCATACATCACCCAGTGCCCATTGCTGTAAGTGCACTCCCTAATTCTCATCACTTATTTAACCCATCCCCTCCCTGTCTCCCTCTTGGTAACCATCAGTTTGTTCTCTAAAGTGAAAGAGTCTGTTTCTTGGTTTGCCTCTGATTTTTGTTTTTTTCTTTGTCCCTTTGCTCATTTGTTTTGTTTCTTAAATTCCACATGTAAGTAAAATCATATGGTGTTTGTCTTTCTCTGACTGACATTCCTTTGCCATTTCTTGGAATAAACATCAGCAGACTTTTGCATGAGAAGTCTGCTTTCTGATCCTTGTTCCTCTATATGTAATATTTCCCTTTTCTCTAGATGCTTTTAAGGTTTTCTCTTTATCATTGATTTTAAGCAATTTTTTTATGCTGTGCCTTGGTGTAGTTTTCTTCATGTTTCCTGTGCTGGGATTTATTGAGCTTCTTGGATTTGAGGGCTTATAGTTTTCATCAAATCTGAAAAAGATACTGTCCATTATTTCTTACTTACAGGAATTCAAAAAATATCCAGCCAATAACATTATAATTGTCACAGTGTCTGGCATCCAATTAAAATCTACCAGTCATACAGAGAAGTAGGCAGCATTTTCTATAAAATGAGAAAACACCAATCAATAGAAATGAATTCTGAAATAATATAGATGATAGAATTAACTAGTCAAGGACATGACAGTTATAAATATATCACATGTGTTCTAAAAGGTAATAAAAGACTGAAAAATTTAAGGTAAGATGTGAAAGATATTAATAAGACCCAAATTGAATTTCTGTTATGAAAAGTACAATTCTCTTAAAAATATACAGGGTGTTGTTAATAGTATATTAGAGACAGGGGCGCCTGGGTGGCTATTGGTCAAGCCTCCAACATTAGCTCAGGTCATGCCCCAGATTTATGAAGTTTGCTACTCTTGCCTGTAGGAACATGAACTACTCCCTTCCTTGTGTAAGTTTTGAGGAAAGCTTCTAGGAAAACTTTCAGGTGGCTCTTTTCCCAGGCTTGGGTAATTTCCCCACAAGCCTGTGTTGATTCATCAGGATAAAGCTGATGACTCCAGGGGGCCCCCTGCAGGTGTTCAACATTAGCATGCTGTATTCATAGCTCTTTCTTTTCTTATACTCTGTTCTGTGAACTCTAGCTGTATTTGACTCCCTAGACTCCCAGATTCACCATTTCACAGTATTGAGACTGCTGAATTCTACCTGAGTTCTTGCACATACGCTATACCTTGGAAACCCTCTGCAAGCTGTGATGTGGGAAATGAAACCAATGGCCTCACTTTTTGTTTTCCCACTCTTAGAGAACATTATAGTTTTGCTAGATGCACAAAAACAGGAAACTGTCATTTTGTTACATCATGCCCTGTTTTTCAATTTTTTAGAATCAGGGATAGCTCCTGTCTTGTTACTCCATCTTGGACGAGAGGCTAAGTCTTTATGTTAGTCCATATAATGTTCATTATATGTTGATATTGAATAGGAAAATAACTGCACTGTGTTTTAAAATGGAATTCATGCTTGGATTTATTATGCTAGTTTTTAAAAATTGAAGCTAACAAGCAGTATTCTGTGGCAATTATTTAAGTAAACTTTGTACCTGCATCATAACCGTGAAGAAACAAAACTGTTTAGGCTTTAGAAACCTTTCATTTCAAAGCAGAAAAATATACTGCCAGGGTACAATTTTTTGTGACTATAATGGAGTTAAGAATAGTTTAATATAACTTAAGTAGTTTTCCCAATGAAAAGGATGGTTATTAGTTTGTGAATTATTCATTCTTTAGTTCTTCTTGGTCCTGACATGGGAAACTTATTATAGAGAACCAGATACTCCAGAAAGTGCTCTACTATTTCTAAACAAACCAGCTGGGATGAGGGATGATAAAAACTGAAGGGTGAGGGTACATGAGAGAAAAATTCCTCACTTTGCATAAGCAATTGCCTACCTGAGGATTCAAACACAGTCCTTAAGCTTATACGAGTTTTATGATTGTGGCTTAAGGAACAGCCTTGAAAAGCCTGAACTGATGTTTTTAAATGAAATTCTATTTATAAATTCTAGTCAAAGCTGTAGTTATAATTACACTGTTTTCAGTGAATATAATATGAATCCTACACAGAACCTTTTGAATTTTTATATATTAGTGTCTTGATCACAATGAAACGTCTTTCATTGGTGTTTAGAAAAACAAATTTCAATATTAACATTTCATTAGTTTGAAATGTGTATTTTCCAGAGCTTATCACGTACATATTAACTTACCAAATCTACCTCAGATTTATACAGACATAATTCCAGTGAGATAGGGAAATGTTACTCCTGTATATCTCTATTCTCTCTCATGCCTTTTCCTGCTATTATTGTTTTATATATATATATATTACATATATATGTTATAAATTTATCAATATATTGTTATGATTCTTACTTTATATAATTTTATGAGAAAAGACACAGTAAAGGATAAACAGAGGAACAAAAATTGACTTGAGACATATAGAAAACAAAAAGTAAAATGGCAGATATCAATCTAATCATATCAATAGTAAATGTGAATTAATTGAATTATGAAAAAAAGGAAATGTGTACTTTTGTGTGTTTTGTTAAAGTAACTAGATTAGGCCCAAGATGGAGTTGCTCAAGCTAAGTCTCATTTCAGCAAACCAAAATTTAACTTTCTATGTTCAGCCCTTCCAAAATATGAAGGTTTAGGTGACCCAATCAGTGTTAATCCAGCTCCAAGACTTCCCTTTGCTCCATATAAGAAAAGTCATCTTGCAAATACCCAGTAGAATTTCCTTTATCCTGTTCAAGTTGGTCTTTGAAAATTTCTTGCCTTGTACAACTCTTCAAAGCTCCTTTCTATCGACTAGATCTGATACTACTTGATACATGAATCATTGACTACAAGCCTACTAGATCAGTAAATTTTCTGTGGAAAATTTTCTTTTAACAGTATGTACATTAAACCTTTCAGTTCAAATGAATCAGGAAACATTTTTTTATGAAATATAGTTGTTGATAGGAAAAGATAGGATTCAGTAGGCAGAAAGAAGAAGATTAAGACCTGAGGTTCCTGGGTGGGCAAAACGCATTGCTTTGGAACAACGCTGGGAGCCCCTGACCACAGCAAACCCCCTCAAGTGTAAGGCTCTTCTTAAGAATGTAATAGACACCACCCACCCCTCAGGTTTCCCTCAGGAATTTGACAAAAGATCTAACTAAAAATAAGTAGGGTATGACCCCCAAGGAATGATATGGCCATAGACCACCCCTTATACAATGGAAATGAGCCAATCGGGAATGGATAACACAGCACCTATAGCTATCAAGCCAATAAGGGTAGGACCTGAGAAGGAACAAGGGGGATGGAAAGGAAGGCTAACCTGAATGTTATAAAACAAGGACCTTTGCCTATAGTCACAGGCATTCATTCATTCGAATGTCTCCTCTCTGTAAAGAGAACTTTCATACTATTCTTACTTTCTGATCTCATCCTCTAATAAACTGTTAGAGTTCATTTTGAACTGCTGTTCATTTTGTGTCCACCTCTTCATTCTTTGAAGTAGTGAGACAATGAACCCCGGGTATTGAGGTAAAAAATCCTACAATAGAGTCTCAATAACTTGCATTCCTACTTAGAAAGCCATACTTTCCTAGATTTTGCTTCCCTTTTAATTTTAAAACTTGAACTTTCCCTTTTAATGTTTTGTGAAGCTTTAGAAAAGAGGTGTAGTAGACATTTTGGATTTTTTCCTGGCAGCCACTTTCTTCTTCGCGTTCTTAATAACAACAGGGCAATGAACATAGTGATTGTTGAGTGCCTCAGTTGAGGTTTAGGGCTGCCAGAGTCTCTAGAGACTTGCTTTCACACATGGAAAGTTCTCTATTCTCCATATCAATGCTTCTTACTCCTCAGCACGCATTAGAATCACAATCATCTGAAAAGCTAGTTAAATAAGACACAAATTACTAGGCTTTTATCCTAGCTTGGGAGAACCCAATGTATTACATTTCTAATAAACTATAAGCTATTCATATTGGTGGATCACATTTTGAGAGCTGCTACTCTGATCACCTCTGATCAGCTCATAACTCTGTCAGCACTTTGGAGCTATCTGAGAGCTTATAAATACAGGAAGTGCCCACTTTGCATGATAGTACAGGATTGTGGAAATCACCATGCAACTTGACAGAAATTAACAATCATTAGAAAAATTACACTTGCTCCCTTATCATTAAACACTTTTGACACAATATGAAAAAGCCTGCTTACTGTCTCTTTTGTGTAGGGTAAAATTTTTAAAGTAAAACTTACGGAATCTAGTCAATCTAGTCAGGATCACCCGACAGAAGAACAAGCCGCACTTGGAGATCTTGGAAGGCAGAAGGTTTATTTTACACCGGTGGGCTCAGAGAAGATCACTCTCCAGAGGTCTGAGCCCAGAGCATAAGCAGAGGCGACAATTTATAGTCTGTTTGTGCAAGCAGGGTGGAAATGAAAACCCGGAATGGGAATCTTCAGGCAGGGACTGGAATTCCCTAGCAGTCCTGTCAGCCATTTTATAACAGATTATTCCCTATCAAAACTAATATTTATTTATGACTCTGTAATTTAAAATGTTACAGATATTGAGAGTAATGTTTTCTTTTTTGTAGAAAATTTATGGAATATAATCTGAACAGTGCTTGCCTTCTTGTATAGCATGATACGAAGTGTGCATTTTCTATATGCTTTGGCAAATTTTTGTACGCTATTCTGAGTTTAGATCCACTTCCAACATTGTATACTTTGGCCTTTCCATGTTGTGAAATATCTCCAAGAGTTTCTTTAATGTGAATTTTTTTGTCAATGTCATTTCCTCAGTGACATCTTCATTCCTTTTTTCACAACCAGTCTCTTCATTTATGTTGGTAGATTTGCCTTTACTGAGTTCCTCTGGCTTCATATCTAGAGTCTATCGAACAGCATTAGGGTCAAAATTCCCATGGTTGGTTATTTTTTTTTTCACAATTCTTCTACATTTGATTTGCACTTCACTTCCACTATTATCACTTCTTCTTCCTTTGCTGCCCTTTTGTCTTTTGGCCAATTCGCTTTTTGGATTATCCATTTTTGTAATACATCATATGGGTTTATTACTGAGGAACACTCTTTGCGAACCGAATAACAGATACGCAGTGACCAAGGCTTTAAAAAAAGAAAAGTTATTGGTCACTGAGTCTAAAGATTTTTTGTTATTTACAGAGACTTGTGGACTGAAGAAGTAGCAGTCAACTACTAGAAATTAATATGACATCACAACTAAAATTTCAACCATGTTATTGGGAGTTGGTGTTATTTAACTACACTGTGAAATCTGCATACAAAGCTAAGACTGCCTGCAGCAGTGCTGCCTGATCCTTATCTCAGACCAATAAAACTAGAATCTCTTGAGATGAGGCCCAGGCCATGATATTATTTTTAAGTCTCCCCCAGGTGATACTTCAATGCAACCAGGTTTGAAAACATTGCTCTAGAACAGTGCTTCTCAAAATTTAGTGTTTATAAAAATCATGTGAAGAGATTGGTAAGACAGATTTGGGGGCCCCATCCTGGAAATTCATATTCAGAGATTTGACTCATTGACAAATTACTTGTTCTAATCATCTGACATATTTCTTAGAATTTAAACTTTTCACAATCCCCTACGTGATGTTGATGATGCTGGTCCATGGCCCACACTTGGAGTAGTTACGTGAATGTAAAGCCTGGATCAGTGGCACCAACTTTTGTTACAAGGTGGAAAGCTACAAAAAGAACGTATTTGGCACAGAAAGGAAAAACGAGGCAGGAAGTTATTGTAGCTCAAGATGGAAATCTTGTGAGTTAGTAAACCTCAGGATCAAACCACACCTAAGTTCCTTTCTTGGACTTTTCAATGATATAAACCCACAAATATTCATGAATTTAAAGCAATTTTCTGGTAGAGCTTAATATTTAAAACATCGAATTCAATCTCATGAAAAGTTTGATTCACTATTGTGTAAAATCTCCTTTTATTTGACTAATTCTGCTATATTTCATTACATTTTAGAAATAGGTAAAGTGTAAAAGACCTTCACGTTAGATGCAAGTAGGAACTGAGAATACCTCATTCAGGTTTTCAGTATGATCAAGCCCACTCAAGTCAGGCTTTCCTGTCTTTAAAGGTGATTTTTGGTATTAGAAATGATAATATAATCCACAAATTTGTTCAGTAATACCACTTCATTGGTTGATTTTGAATGATGGGTTGTTGGTTTTGTTTTTTGTTTTTGTCTATGAAGTTGATATAAGCACTTTCATTTATGAAAAATTATGATGAATATTTTAGTCTAATTTATTATAATCAGCTAGCAGTCCACTTAAAATGTTGACTAGAAATATCAATTATTTGCCGTTTTCATTTCATCTAATTGTGTACATCCAATAAATTTAATGAAAGCTTTCCATTTAATAAATCTTATAATTAAACACATCTCTTACACTGATATTTTTGACTGATGGTATTTTTTCCATTGCCTAGTGTATTAGTTTGGTGGGGCTACCATAACAGTTTAACAGACTAGGCATGGTTTAAATTACAAAAATTTATTTTCTCACAATTCTTGATTCTAGAAGGCTGAGATCAGTGTTGGCCAGGTTGGTTTCTTCTGAGGTCTTTCATCTTGGCTTGTAGATTGTTGTCTTTTCCATCTTGTTTGTGCATGGCCTTCCCTCTCCTATATCTGTGTCCTAATCTCTTCCTTTTTTAAGGACACATTATACTGGATTAGGGCCCCCCCTTATGACCTTGTTTTAACTTAATTCCTTTTTTTTAAGACTTTACTCCAAGGAAAATTATATTCAAAGGTACTAGGGGTTAGAACATCAATACAGGAATTATGTTGGGGCTGGACACAATTCATCACATAACCATCAGGTAATTTTAATCTCCTAATCTATCATTGTAGGTTCTATTTTATAATTCCTTCCTTCCCTCCCTTGTCTTCAGTTTCTATGCTTCCTTCTTAATAAGTGGACATGGATGTTGGGTCTGATAATTTAATGCCCAGTGATGATGGCTGTGCTGTGCACACTACAGGGACATTTACTTCTTCACAAATGACACTGTGCTTGGTGAGTCCCAGGAAAGGTTAAAAATGTATCAAAGCACAGAATCAACCTCCAAAAGCCATTTTCTTTTTTTCTAAGAGGAATGACAAATTACCTGTTCATAAAATAAAGGTAAATTTATACCAAGCCTTGCTACAAAGTTTCCAAAGGTGACATGGGAATGTATGCTTTGACCTTGGCTGAATGTGAAACTTGTGAGTAATATAGCAAGGTGTGCCTGTGGTGGACATAAAATGACTTATTTCTGTTCTTGGCAAACAAGCATTTCCAGTGCTGGGCGCTTTATTCCACCTTAAAATAAAATTGTTAAAAATATAGCTGTATTATACCACTAAATGATTACTTGGACAGTGTTTGCCAGATGATTCCATTAAAAGCTTATAGTTAATTAATGACTGTCAGTTAATGAATGATCTGCAAGGTAATGCGTATTAGATTAACTTATTGTTCATAGATATATTGAAATCCATCATAGAAATGCCACTGACAGTTATTCTCCCCTCATGAAAAATTACAATTAAGACAATAGCAAGAGCTTGTCATTTACTTATTTTTATTGAAAATTAATGGGGAAACTTTTGATTTACACATTTTGCATTTTAAACAAATATGTTAGACATTTAAACATTTCACTTGAAAAACTTGTTTTTTCTAATCTATTTCTTATATGTTTTTTCTTTTTCCTTTTTTTATCACAAAAATTCATATTTCTTTCTTAAAGTGACATTTTAAACAGTGCCTGTTTCCTTCGGCAACAACAATAAAATATTTTGTTTGGTATTTTCTTTGATAATAAAAAGCAAATCATATATTTGAAAAGATAGTATTTCAAAACCATATGTAACTTTTTGTAAAGGACACTATTGGTTCCAGAAGTGGGTGTTTTTCAGATGTTTCACATAACAGAACTCTTATATATAACTCCAAAATGTAAAATAATAAAAAGGCATTTGCTCTTGTTGAAGCAGGCTTCTCCAAGGTCCTCTTGACTCCAAAGAAACTCAAGAGACCTTGGGTATCTGATAACATGAATTTTAGGCAATTAGTTAAAAAGTGGCACATTGTTCTAGACGGTCTGTTTTCCTAACATTTCTTGCAATCCTTGCTTTATGGAAAGTCTAACCTCTTGCTACCATTCTTACATAATAAGATTATGGGAAATATTTAATTCATACAAAATGCAAGTGACACATGATGTGAGGCTGCAAAGTAGATGGTCGAGAAAGAATTATTGAGGTGCTTTCAGTGCAAAAAGGTGCTTTTATTGAAGCACGGGGTCGGGACCCTTGGGCAGGAAGAGCTGCACTGGTGTGTGAGGAGTGACTGATGGTATACATTTAGTTAGTGGGGATTAGGGATAGTGTAAATCTCTAAGGAATCTGTGCATGTTAAAACAAGGTCTCCAGGACCTTGCAGGGGCTAGTTGCTGTTAAGATAAGGTTATTTACTACTGTCTAGTAAAACATTAGTCATGAGCCCCTTCAGATATATATCAGTGGGCTGCATGTTTGAAAGATGATTGTTAACATATATCTTGTGGGAGGTGTTTACAGTTATCAGAGGAAAGTAACACTAACAAGAGCAAAGCTATAGTGGTAAAACATTAAAGGAAATCCTTGAGGGAGCTATGAGAGTGTTATAGTCTGTATACCCCAGGAATCTTGCCTGGAGACTATCAGCCTCAGCAAAATCTCACCTTTGTTTCTTTTTCTCCCATCAATATATATGACAAATAAATATTACATTATGGGGCACCTGGGTGGCTCAGTCAGTTAAGCATCCAACTTAAGCTCAGGTCATGATCTTCTGGTTTCCTGAGTTCCAGCCCCACATCAGGCTCACTGCTGTCGGCTTGTCAACGCAGAGCGCACTTCAGATTCTCTGTCCCCCTCTCTCTGCCCTTCCCGTGCTTGCTCTCCCCCCAAAATAAATACATTTTAAAAAGATGACATTATTATACTTAATGGTCTCGCCAAATCTTGATATTATTAGATGAAAATTCACAGGTGCACAGAAGAAAACCAAAAACTGAAAACCAAAACAAAATCAAAGCTGGGGTAGGGACAGAACTTGNAGATCTTCTACTGGACAAAAATGAAGGAGAAAATAAGACAAGTTGTAATTTATTCTTTTAAACAGATATTTCCCTTAAAACAGTATTAACTTTAAATTTACCAGATAATATAGCAGCTTTGTCTTTTGTTAAAATCTCCTCATTTGATGCTTTGAGTTGTATTCAAATAAATAATGATTCATTTCTAATAAGTCTTATTCAGTTATGACAGAATCTTTTAAGAAAATACAGGCAGCAGCGACTCTGGTGAACAGAAAGGATATCCTACTCTTCTGTACAATGATTCTTAGATTAAGTGATTTTTCACATAGTTTAAGCCTGTAAATAGTGTAGTCTGTTGCCAGCTGAGCTGATGTAAGAGATTACACTGTTCAAATGGAAAAATCTATTTAGAGGCCGTAACTAGGAATACATCTAATCTTATAGAGCATTTATTTATGAATACACTGAGAGCCAGTGTTTGAAGACCTTTGTGCGAGGGGGATAAAACATTATGGAACTCAATTCTATCAACTTAGAAGTTAATCATTAAATAACAGTAGTTGCATAGTTAGGAAAAAAATTAATAATGAGACCCAAAGAGCACAAGTGACTCATTTAAGGTTAAATGGCCAGTTCATAGCAAAGCCAGGGTGGAAATTTTTCTTCACATACTATACCAGGGCTCCTTCTGTATATGAAGATTTAAAAATTTAATTAACGTAAATACTCAAAAATGGTAAATGTGACAAATCTTCTACTTATTAAACAATTATTAAAAACCTGCATACAAAGTTGTTATTGTTATCTAGGTTGTAATGTTGAGGAATCTGAGTCTTGGTGACATTAAGTTGCTCAAGGTTACCCAGGTGGAAAGCGACTGAGCAAGGATTTGGACTGTATGAATTCAAACTCTATATTCTCTTTGCAATGCAGTATTATTTTAAATCTCTAAGATAAAAGAATATTGGGGCGCCTGGGTGGCTTAGTCGGTTAAACGTCCGACTTTCGCTTAGGTCATGATCTCGCGGTTCGTGGGTTCGAGCCCCGCGTCGGGCTCTGTGCTGACTGCCAGCTCAGAGCCTGGAGCCTGTTTCAGTCTGTGACTCCCTCTCTCTCTGACCCTCCCCTGCTCATGCTGTCTCTCTCTCTCTCTCTCCTAGAAATAAATAAAACATAAAAAAAAAATTAAGATAAAAGAATATTGACTGAGTTTACATTCTAAACAGATTGTTAGACAATGATGATAAGCTGGATTTATTCAAGGTCTAATAGTACAATGTGTTCAGGGAAGTCAGCCTGTGGTTAGGATCCAGGTACCTGTGTTAGATCGCAAGATGCACAACTGGTTTAGATGAACTTTTGGTTCTGTGTTTCTCTACCAATAAAATATTGGATTGGGGGAAAAGATTGAGTTCAAAATCAGTGGCTGGCAATTACTATGTATAGTCCCCACTAAAAGCTGCAGACAGTTCAGATTAACTCTACTTTTTGGGTCAAATATCTGATTGCCCCCTAGAATAGTGAAACTGTGTCTGCTATGTATTATGAACTTCATATCTTGATATGTTCATTAAAATTATGATGACACGTTAAACAGATTAGACCATACTGTTCCCAGTTATCACCTAGAGATGATACAGTGGTACTAACCAGAGGCTGATAGATGAGGGAGACTAGTAGACTCCAAGTGAGAAGACCTGAGTCTTAGTTTCTGAGTTCACCATTCAGTAGTCATGAGACATTGGGTTAATCCATTCTTTTTCTTTCAATTTTAGTATGTGTGTAAAATAGGGACAATAATTTTGTCTGCCTTGCAACATTGCAAAAATAA
Source organism: Crocuta crocuta (assembly GCF_008692635.1). Classification (NCBI taxonomy): domain Eukaryota; kingdom Metazoa; phylum Chordata; class Mammalia; order Carnivora; family Hyaenidae; genus Crocuta; species Crocuta crocuta. The sequence goes on along the minus strand of NW_027530644.1, from coordinate 4,741,444 downwards.
ATAAAACAATGTATTTTATAACATACTTTTAAATGGAAGGAATATTATTAATCAGTATATTTTACTGATGGACCTACAGTCCACTATAAATTAATTTAGACATTTGAAGCAGGCGTTTACCAAATTGTACCTCATATAGTAACTATAGCTTTCAGAGAACAAGGTAATAACTTGCTATTAGGAAAATATGACATTTAAAATTTTTTTAATGTTTATTTTTGAGAGAGAGATAGAGAGAGAAAGAGAGAGTGAGAGCACACACTGGTGAGGGGCAGAGAGAGACAGAGACACAGAATGCAAAGTAGGCTCCAGGCTCTGAGCTGTCAACACAGAGCCTGAAAGGGCTCTTGAACTCACAAACTGTGAGATCATGACCTGAGCCAAAGTCAGATGCTTAACCGACTGAGGCACCCAGGTGCCCCAGGAAAATATAACATTTTAATGTGTCTCAGGAGAATAAAGAGAATGATCATCATTTTGGAATAATTTGAGGAGAAGAGAAAACTCAGGGCCAAATCCTTCCAATACAATTGGTTCTTGATAAATTATAATGAAACGGTAAATAATTAATTTAGAGAAGAGAAAGTAGGGAAGCGAATTATCAAACTTGTAGTAAGGCAAATGTGATATAGTGGATTAAAAAATAAATTTAGAGTATTTTTCTAAGTAGGCTTCATGCCCAGCACAGAGAGAGCCCAACGCAGGACTGGAATTCATGCCCTTGAGTTCAAGACCTGAGCTGGGAGGTCAAGAGTCAGCTGCTCAAATAACTGAGTCACCCAGGCGCCCCCTAAAGTATGTTTATTAATGTGTTCTATCAAACTTTTAAAGAATCTAAAAATATGCCTATTAACTTACCTGAAGACTACAAATTCTTTCCATTTGCACCCCAGAGGACTTAAAATATACTGATTTGCTAAACCTGACATTGGTCTCACTTAGAATCATTATGGAAAGATCTAAATCATGCTGGAGAGAGGCTGTAAGTTGGAAACTTGGATAAAATGAATAAAAATTCTCTTTCCCTATACCTCTGCAGTTTGGTGCATTTTAAAGTGGACACTTGGGGGCAAAAGACATTAAAAACATTGAGGCTGGAAATTAAATATGGTCTGATAGCTGCAATCTTATACTGTTAAAATGATGAAAAAGAAAACTGACACATCATTGCATACAACTCAGTTATTGCATTCCTGCAATGGTTGTGCAGAAACCATTAAACCTTTCTATTTAATATGCAATTTAAAGAACATATTTTAGCCTCTTCCTCAAATCCCACGATTTTTCAGATATCATGCTTCACCTCCTTATCACTTGGAGTGCTCTATTTGTCAAACTAGTGTTATTTTTACATTTTCTGAGTGTTAGATTCAGTCCTCATATTCATGTTAAGACTTTTAAAAATTTTATTTACAATTTTTTCTTTTAGATAGAATTTGATTTTTTAAATGTTTATTTGTTTTTGAGAGAGAGAGACAGATCATAAGTGGGGGAGGGGCAGNTAATGAGATGTGAGAACATGACCCGAGCCAAAGTTGGACGCTCAACTGACTGAGCCGCCCAGGAGCCCCTAGATAGAATTTGAAATGGACTATTTCAGTAGTCAACTGCTATGGAAAGTCTGGTTTAATTGCTTTTTACATCAGGGGCATACATAACATGTGGAAGCTTGTTAAAACGCAGATTTATATCCCCTATTCCCAAAGATACATTCCATAGTTGGAGCTCCTGAATCTATCTATCATTCATCTATTTATAGATCTCTATATATTTTGAACTAGCACAGTCATTCTGATGCAGGTGATCTCTCAATACATTGAGAAACCATGAACTTGATACATGTGAACGCAGGTGAGAGGAATTCAAGATTCGGTATTCTGAGGAATTTAAAAACCTGTCTCAAGGGAAAGAGGAAAGGATTAATATTAATTGAGCAGGAGTTAAGTCATTGTGCTAAGAGCTTTACACATGATGTCTCAATTAATCTTACCCAAACCTTCTTAGGAGTGGACATTATCCTAACAGTTTTAGTATCATGAATTGTTAAGTAGTGGAGCTGGAAATTAAATGTATTTTTTAGCATCAATGCCTACCAAGATTCTGCTTTTTACTATAATCCATTAAAAACTCTCATACTGGGGTGCCAGGGTGGCTTAGTTGGTTGCATGTCTGACTTCGGGTCAAGTCATGACCTCACAGCTTGTGGCTTTGAGCCCAGGGTCAGGCTCTGCTGACAGCTCAGAGCTTCCGATTCTGTGTCTCCCTCTCTCTCTGCCTCTCCCCTGCCCATACTCTGTCTCTCCTCTCTCTCAAAAATAAATAAACATTAAAAGAATAAAAAAGAAAACTTTCATACTTAAAAACAATCACAGGGGCTACTGAGTAGCTTAGTTGGTTAAGCATCTGACTTTGACTTATGTCATGATCTCAACAGTTCATGAGTTCGAGCGCCACATGGGGCTGTATGTTGTCAGCACAGAGGCTGCTTCTGATCCTCTGTCCCTCACTCCCTCTCTCTCTCTCTCACTGATTCTCTCTCTCTCTCTGTCTGTCTCTCCTTTGCCCTCTCAAAAAAAAAAATGGGTACTTGGCTTACCCATCTTCCTAAATTCAGAGTGAAAAGTAAATCTCATAAATGAAATAAAACTTCTAAGAGAAAACAGTACTTTAATATAATCTGACAGGCTTAATTTTTCAGACAATTAAGAATACAGAAAACTAGCGACAGATGATTTTACTAATGTTACTAAGCATTCCAAAGAAGTCAATGTTTTATGTTTTAAGAACAATCAGTGATTATACATAAAATTTGCTTCTGTGAACCAGGGTATTAATTACATGAGATTATTACATAGTTCAAAGGGATACATTTTGGGAGAACAGTGTTTGATGGCATATTTGTTCTTGAGTCAAATAAATATACAAAGAGAAATTAATGTCTTTTTCAACCAGTTGTTTTTAATATTTATGTTGTATTTAATATACTGTCCTCTGAGGACTCATGTGATCTAGCTCCCATTCAGTCATGGATTAGTCAGGATCCTGGAGACTACTCCAGACATTTTAACTAGGAAGAAGCCCAATGCAGGATATTAGAGGCTTAATACGAGAAATACAATTGAAAGCAATCTGTAGCAGAGAAGTAAGAGATTCTCTAGAGGACATTTAGATCATTTGGTAGCAGCAGGAAGGGGTCTACCAGTGATCTCAGACACCCGCAATGAAAACAGGCAGAATTCCATGTTCATTCACAGCTGTTTTTAGAGACTAATCAATTCTCCTCTTCTGCTTTCCAAATCCAGCACGAACAATTCCCAGTGCCATCCTCTAATCAGAAACCGGCTGGAAAGAAGATCTTTGAGGATGGGGATTATACTGAGTGCAAACACATTATATCTGAAGCATTGAATAAGTGATAGTCATTCACATGTTTTTGTGAAAATGTTCAGTAGTGATCAATTCACAAACTTTCAAAGGAAGCTTTCCCTTTTTCTTTTTTGATAGCTCCAGTTACATTTACCTTAGTTTGAACAAAATCGCACTTGAAAAAAGAACATTTACCTTAGTTTGAACAAAATCGCACTTATCTTTAACTTGCATCTTTTCTCTTGATCTGCTGTCTGGCTTGGACCATGCTAAGCCTTCTCTCTTATTTAAACTAAAATGCTAAAAGTGTGGTTATTTTATAATTCTCCCACATAAAGTGGATTTAAACTGCAGTGCATTTCAATATTTTGAATGCCCATTACAGAATGCTCTTTAGTATTTTTAATGGTGACATTAATGTGCTGATGTGGCCTGACCCACGTAGCTTACAAAGGAAATTGTAGCTCTATTAATTTAACCTAATATTGCAGTGATTAGCCTTGCAAATACATAAAAACCTAGGATTTTGTCCTTACTCATAATTTCAAATGTTAATTTAAATCTAAGTGTAAGATGTTTTCTAAATCTCTATTACATTTTATCTTGATCATTTTTGACCATTGTTCTAATCGGCCAAGATATTCTTGAATGCAAGTTTTTTATTAAAGACTAACTTTGAATGAGGGAATTGCATAAAAAATACATTTTTATGAGTCAAGACATATTCACTCACATATATTTTGTATTCTTCTTTGTTATGGTCTGAATGTATTCTCCCAACTTCCTATGTTGAAACTAACCCCCAAGGCCATGGTGTTAGGAAGTGGAGCCTTTGGAAAGGGTTGATTAGATCATGAAGATGGAGCCCTTATGAAAGAGGTCAGTAACCTTACTAAACAGGCCCCAGAGATATGCCTTGACCCTTCTGCCATGTGAGGGTACCAGGAGAAGTTGGCAGTCTGCAACCTTGAAGAAGGGCCTCACTAGAAACAGATCAAAGACTCTGGAACTATGAGTGATAAATTGCTTTTGTTTATAAGCCACCTAGTCTATGGCATTTTGGTAAAGCAGCCTGAACGGCCCAAGACATTCTTAGAAACCCATCCTCTTGGGAAAATTCTCCCAGTTAGGTCTTTCCTTATTCTTTTCCTGTTTCCCATTTCTTTTATTTATCTCTCTTACTGCCTCCACTCATTCTGAATCTTGATTATTTATTTATTTATTTAGAGAGACAGAGAGCAAGAGTGTGAATGCATAAGTTGAGGAGAAGGGCAGAGTGGGGCAGAGGGAGAACCTCAAGCAGGATCCATGGCCAGCATCCCACCTGACACGGGGTACCTGAGCTGAGATCAGGAGTCGTACGCTCAACCAACTGAGCCACCCAGGTGCTCCTGAATCTTGATTTTTTTTAAACACTTGAGCTCCAAGCCCCTCACTGACATGATTAAGAAGTAGCATGGAGATGACAAAGATGCTGAGGGTTATTTCCTACTTATAAGTAAGGAGGGTTAGGTTAAATTCTGTAAAAATAAGTTCCATCTTTTTAAATAATAAGGCATAAAGAGTTAAAAAATAAAGAAGAAATATGCCTAGCTTATTTCCCTCACTATATAATAAAAATATGTTTCCCTTATCCTTAGGAACTGAAAATCCCCAGATTATAATTGAAATGAACCAAGGGAGAAAAACACAATTTTCTGAAAGATGACAATTTACTATGTAACGGTGCCGTTTTCTTATCCTACTTAATTGCAAGAAAAATATCCCTTTTTCTTATCCAATGATTAAAATACCTTTTATATCACTGAGACCAAAGAACACTTACTTTTTATGGAACATTTTATTATTGTGATAATCATTGAAAGGTCAAATTTATACATTAGATTTTGTTGGTGGGGAGAACATGGAGAGAAGTCAATTGAAAAGATTTTTCCTGTGTGTTACAGTATTGCATTTCTAAGCGCAAATGATATTTTCAACAAAAGCATATAATAAAGCAAACATCTCATGTGCTAAACAACTTACAGGGTTTAGACTTTGGTTTGGTTATTGGAGCTGGTAGGTGAGGAAGAGTTGAATGATATAGAACTACCAAAGATGGAGTTAATATTGGTGTGAAGAGCTCTCTCTAGCCTCTCAGGTAAGTGCTTTTAGCTTTAACCACAGTCCCTACTGAGTAAAATGACATAAAACAAAACAAACAAAAAAAAAAAAAACAGGGTCTACAGTTACAGCTTTCTTATTTGTAAAAGTTCTTAATAAGAACAAATACAACATACACAGATATTTTGGTTCTCTGGATAGCTGTACCTGATAAGTTATTAAAATAAGACAAAATTAATCTTTTTTCACAGTTACCAGTTGAGTGAATATCTTACATGCATTATTTCATTGTAGCCCTTACTTGATTCTAAGAGAAGATATTATCAATCAGCTTTTACAGATAGATAAACTGGGACTCAGATCAGTTAACTAACAAGATTTCTTAAACTTATGGAACTAATAATTATCAGGGTCCCAATTTTAAAACTGAATCTATCTGTAACAAAGTCCCCTGCTCTTTTCCTTAAAAATGCAATGCTTCAGGAAAGGAATAACTGACTTTTATTATATTATATTCTGACCATCACAGAAAGGTAAATAGTAGTCAAATTAACACAGCACTTTCTTCCTGGAAACTTCTTGCATCCAAGAATAGTCAAAAAGGACATAAAAATAGTCAAAACACCATTGTTATTTTTAAAACCTACAATTGTCAAGAGAAAGGCTTCTAACGTACTTGCTGAGTCACTGGAGAAGGAGTAGAGAGAGGATAATGTTCATGGAGACAGACGTGTTCTATGAGTTTGATAGGAGAAAGCTAAGAGAAAAGGAATTTAATACTGAATTTAATGTGTTAAGCACTGTGTTAGTGATTTTCGCAGATTTTATGTTAGTGTTTCTCTCTCTAAAATCCAGAAAGGACAACTCAGGATTTGAAAAATTATGTAACTTCCCAACTAGCCAGGCAGCCAGTGATGGGGGCAGGATTTAAAGCGACCATTCTAATATCAGAGCTAGGGTTCATTTCTTCTTGGTTAGTATGTATGCAATATTTTAGTTCAAATTCTGATTATTTGAGATTAAATGAGATTGTTAAACTGATATTTATCTATTGAGTGCTTACTACATGCCAGGCCATGATTAGGGCTTTACTTGAATTAGCACTAATCCTCACAGTCATTTCTTAATTGTTTCCTTATTATCCCATTTTACAGATGCAGGAACTCAGACTCAGGGAAATAAATGATGTGAGAAGTGGAAGAGTCCTTGTTCAAATCCAAATCTATCTCCAAATTAATGCTGGTAAATATGAAACAACAGTGCATTATTGATTTTCCTGGAGTAGGGTTTAAGAAAACAAAATAATTAGGAATCAATGAAACATTGGGATTTTAATGCAAACATTTAAATATTTAATGAAATTAAATGGTGAGGTATGTTATTATATTATTAGTTTTTTAAAAAATGACTTGAATTATTATATATCTTATTGCAACTATGTAAAAAATAAACATTTGTGGATAGTACTAGAAGATAAAAATAAACATGAATTATTTGATAGAATGGTGGTATTATACATTAATTTTGTCCAAATTTTACTCATTGTTATGGTAATATTACTTTTTTAGCTTTTTAGGATAACAGTGGAAAACAAAGACTGATATCTAAAATTGCCATGAAATTTAAAGTAAAAAATACAAAACTGTAAAATTATTTTTACTGCAAAGAAAATTAAATTTTATTTATTTATTTTAAATGTTCAGATTATTCATTTTTGAGGGAGAGAGTGTGAGTGGGGAGAGAGGCAGAGAGAGGGATATAGAGGATCTGAAGCAGACTCTGTGATGACAGCAGAAATTCTGATGCAGGGCTCAAACTCACAAACTGTGAGATCATGAACTGAGCCAAAATTGAATGTTTAACTAACTGACATTCATGTGCCTCAAGAAAATTAAATTTTATACCTAAATATGTGATCTTAAAAAATACTCCTTGTAATTTACACTAATTCCTTTTTCTCCAATTTGTATGTCTCTGTGTCCTAAGGCCTTTGCATAAACTTAATTTTACACCATTTTCTTTTAAGATCTGTCTTATATATACAAGTTGAGAGTATATATAAGATGAAAACGAAGCAGTTCAAGTCTACTCAATCACAACCCTTTTCATTAGAATCTACTCTTTTTAGTTCAGAATCTGCATCTAAAATTTTAAAGTTGAATCTCTGAAACTGACAGACATTTACCCAATATTTTCGTTTCTCTGATTCTTACGGATCTACTGATTAGAACTTGTTTTCTTATGGCTTCAGTAATAAATTTATGGGCAGATTTATGCTTTCAGTTATGGCAGATTGAGAAATTCTCTTGCTAAGAAAAATGAGAAAAATTAAGGACTATTTACTTGAAATCATGAAAAATCAATAAGACAATGAAGAATGAGAAAGCTAAGATCTGGAAGAAGAGAGATACAGCCAATATTTGGGGCTGCTTTTGCCTCAAGAGTTTCTATATATTTCAGGTGAAGTAATTGAGTGGTTGGGAAACTGAAAGGGCCTTTGACATGTTATGAAGCTGGAGGAACAAAAATTTCAGTCTAGGTACTCCAAGAGAGGGCACGTTCAATCTCCCATATTTGGTTAAGATAAGTAAGGGTGCAATTAAAATAGATCACTTTTGTACACAGGTTAGAACCCAGCTTTAAATCATTTTAAGCCCTAACACTGGATGACGATGCTTCCAGAATGCTCCCAGTCTACCAAAGGTAAATGTAAATTCTCTTCTCAGGCTTGTATCATCATCATCCTCTGAAGCCTCATATTATTTCTACAATTTCAGATTTACAATACTTAATACTCACTCAAAAATAACAGGCATACAAATATTAAGACAATAAGGACAAAAATAAAGAAAAAGCAATGCAATGGACAATAGAAGCATAACCCATGGAGCTCTTGATAAAACATTTATGAGACACAGACTTTAAAATAACCATGGTTAATATGTTGAAAAAGATAACAGATGAGCTTGGAGATTTTAGCAGAGAATTGAAAGCTATAAAAACCCAATTCAAGTTCTAGAACTGAAAAAAAGTACAATATTTAAAATTGAGAAATCAATGGCTGGGCTTAACAGCAGATTGGACACAGATGAAGAGAGAATTAATTGAGATATGACTTTGCAACAGAATCAGTGGATGTCAGAGAACCGGGATCTTAAAATGCTAAAATTAGTCCTAAACTTAAGGAATTTTCATTTAAGATTAAAGATAAAGACAATTTTTGAACAGCAACAACCAAAATTCTGGATTTATCACTCTCAATAAAATAAAGGAAATAAAAGATAGATTCCTGATGAAAAGAAACAAATTCCAAATGGAAGTCCAATGAAGCAGAAGGGAATAAAAAAAGTAAAATTATAATTATCTGAAAAGATATAAATAAATATTAACTGCACAAAAGAGCAATAATAGTCATTTCTAGGGTTTAATGTATACATAAAATGAAAAACATGATAACAATAACCCAAAAGACAGGAAGTGGACCAAAGAAGTTAAATTGTTCTTACACCTTGCCTTGTCTGATAGCTCCATCCATACGCATCTCTTTGCCATATTTATTTTTTTTTCATAGCATTATCAGCACCTACCCATGTGTGTTGGTTACTCATATTTACTCTCTCTGTAGCACTTCTTGAATGAAAGCTCCATGAGAGTGATTTATTTTATTCCTGATGACACCTGACATCAACAAGCCAGAATAGTGGTTACCCCATAAATATTTGTTGAATCACTTAATAAGAAATATAATGATAAATTATTTGCAAATTTTTAAAAATAATGAAGTGTTACAGAAACAATTGCTTATATGTAGGAAGTACTGTTAAAAATAATAAACCCTAAAGGGGTCATTTGGATAAGACATGTCTACCTTGCTCTGTATTTTAGCTTTGACTTATCAAAATCAGCTAGGCTGGCAATGTTACATACAGACATAATCTAAGTCAACATGGCATTTTAATAATAGGCAAAGTCTGAAAAATGATGGTAGTACTGGATCATAGTGTCATGGCAAATATGATTAATGATTACCTTTATAAATGTTAATGTGCTTTATGCTGTAGAATATCAGGGCTATCACATCACTTCCCATATATACGTTCACAAATTAATCTGAGGAGTAGATTATTGTCTTATTTTTATGTGTGAAAATACTTTATTTATATTTTTAAATAATGATGCAGTCTTATTGAATATATTTGGAAATTTTCTCTTCACAACTACTTAGAAATGTAATTTAAAAAGTATATTGAATTCAGATGTTTGATAATATTAAGTTTTCCATGCCAACTTTTTATTTTTCAATTAACAAATCTATGTCAGTAGGAATAAATCTTTTTGGAAGACAGAGTAAATAAATCACATTTCTAAGTGAATCATTTGGAAGAAGTAAAAACAGCTTAAAAATGCAGCCATTTGAGAAAATGTCTTGTATCAGTCAAGGTCCTTGAAGGAGAATAATGACATATTTAAGTGAGTTAATTCTAGAGAATTTAATGTGGGGTCAGTTTATAGAGCCATAGATAGCATTTGGAACATGAATAAAGGTTGGTGTGTGGTCAAAGCCATCACAGCAGGGAGTTGTGTCTGTTTCTAGGTTAAAGAAGCAAGGAAGACCGCAGTTATGGAGATGGCTGTAGTTCCAGAAGAGAATCACCCAAAGGAGATAAGGCCTTCCATAAGGGCACCCACCCCCACAGGCAGCGAGTGGGGGCAATCAGTGTCCCACCTCACTCTCCCCCTTTAGATCTACTCTCTGGGCCTCACAGTGTCCGGACACACCTCAGAAGCCAGAGGGCAAAGGAGTCTGGGAGATCCAATATATAAAATTCAATTTCCTAGAAGCTATGGAAGGTGGAGAAGACCAAAGAGTTCTTCTTGAGGGCAAAGGTCCAGTGTTTGGCATATACCCTCAAATAACTCAGAGACATAAAAGTGAAATGAAACATGAAGTTGTAAACATTGCATTGTGTTTTCCACTGGTGCTTCATGATTCTGATGTTATTCTGCGTAATTACATGAGAGGACACCATAACATAAACAAATTTATCATGCAAAGAAAACTATTTCAGAGAAAACACATTATGAAAGCTTGAAGTCAAAGTTTCATATTTTTCCCATAACCATTTAAAAACCCTGTAAATAAACCTTAGTAATGCAACAGCTAATCACTTAAATTGCGATTTGTGAAGAGTTAATGGATGCTAAAGCAAAGAACAGAATATATCAAATGAAAATGGAATCATTTCACAAAAACATTGTTACAAAGATTTGCTTTTTAACAAATGATAACTTTTAATTATTCTAGATTAAGCAATTCTTTGAAAATATTTCAAACCAGAAATTCATTCATTCATTTAAGCATTTAATTAGCATCTTCTACATTCTAGGGACTACATGAAAATTTTAAGCTACAAGTCAGTTGGAAATAGGCATTTGTCAGACATAAACACTCACCTTCTTGAACTCACATAAAAACCAGATATCTAAAATAAGTGCTTGTAGTCTTTCAGATTAGAAACATATTACATAGTGCTAGAATTTATTAAATATTAATATTTGGAGTGATGTCCAGATAGGTCCCATGAATCTATCAGAAAATACCATTGTACTCAGCGGTATATTAACTGACTCATTTCATTTATGGTAAACATTACCAAGAGGTATTTCTTTGATGACAATGGTTACATTAAAAAAGGAGATGATAAAAGATTTTCAATCAACTTCAGAATCAACATGGAATATTGTATTAACATTAAAATCATTCTAAGTAATGCAAATTTGAAAGTATATTAAAATAGGAACACTGAATAAGTTCAATGAACTCTTGCAGGTTCTTAGGTAGCTGATAATTATTTCTGAAATTATGAACATTCCAACACATTGATGCCAATTATCAAGAGTTTCATGATTATAATATACATAAATAATAAGATTGACCTTACTTATTGAAAGATTCATGGGTGGCATCATTTTCCTAATATCATATTACGTCAAAATGAAATAAAGACTAATATGTTTTTAAATTCATATGCAATACTGCTTCCAAGTCATGAGACACATCTCATGAAAAAAGAGTGTTCTCCTTAAGAGCACATAGAGTAGATTTTACCTCAAGAAAAACTTCATAGCACGTAACAATCTTAATATGCTGAGTTGTATCCTTATATTTGTACTCATCCTTATGAAATGATATATGAAAATAGTATAGAAACTCCTAGTCCACATTCCAAAGACAAGCTAGGGATATTTGTTGACTCCGAGCAGAAGTTAAGAGTTATACTCAGTTCAAGTTATGTCTGAGCAGAAGACAGAATCCATTGGGATGGGTTAAATGAAGAGCCTTTAGTTGAGGTATATGTACGGCTATAAAGACAAGAGCAAATAAGAGATGTTGTAGCATCCAGAGACTAGCAATACTAGGAAACGATTACTACATCTGAAGAGGGGTGAATATTTTACTGGGGCCCAGAGAAGAGCTACGAAGAAAGAGATGCAGTGGCTGTCAGAGTTAGAGTGCCAACGAAGGGAGGAAAGCAGAAAGAAATACTCCAATTTCTTCCTGCCTTCAGTCTCCTGCTGTTGCTTCTTGTTGGCCCAAATCACTCCAGGTTAGAAGGTAAGGGACTCTATGTAATATTTCCTACATTTTAAAAACAATTGATGTGGGAGCAACGAGGAGACTGACTAGCAGAGTAAGTAAAAATGTTTATCACCTCCATCTCTGCAAAAATACTAATTAAATTTACAGGGAATTTACTTTATTATTATTATTATTATTTGTTTATTGAGAGAAAGAGAGATCATGCACACTCCTGTGAACATGTGCATGAATGGGGGAAATGCAGAGGAAGAGGGAGAGAGAGAATCTTAAGCAGGCTTCACACTCAGTGCAGAGCTGGACGTGGGGCTCGATCTCATGACTGTGAGATCATGAGAGCCGAAATAAGGAGTCAGAGGCTTAACTAACTGAGCCACCCAGGGGCCCCTACAGGGAATTTTTTTTTCACTGAAAATTCAAATCCTTATTTTGTTAGTTGTTTTTCTATTTTAAACATATGTTGGTGGTGAAGAAAACTGTTTTTATAAAAAGCAAAATACATTAAGTCATTTTTTTTCAAAATACCTTTCTAATTTCAAAAATAAATCTCAGAACACTTTCTTGGTATAAAAGCAAGAAAAGTTTATTAATGACTTCAATTTCAAAGTACCTTTGATTAACTAGAGCCAGCTACATTGGGAGGCAAACTACTTTTCATTAATGATTCTTTTAATTGTTTCCATTACAAAATGTCTGTAATTGACAGCACATATTTTCCAGTCTGTATTATTAGATTAGAAGCCTGATGCTGCTCACATCTGGGTACCTGAGCAAAAATTAATTAAATTTAATAATAATGAAAAGAACCCACAGTAATCCATCATGCCACTACTGTAGCTTGAGCTGTGAAGTTGAATGGGTGCCAAATTAAAAAATGAATCCATAAAAATATGCCAATTACTCTAATCATAATAAAAATTTCTGTCCCCATTCAACTGAAAGCAAACCATGATCATCACTTCAAATCAAACTACTTATGGTCCCATGGCTTCTAAATGTTAGAAGCTTTCCAAATGCACATTTGATACAATAATTGTGTGAAAGCTTAATAAGAACATACATTCTCAAAATAATGATGACCCCAATGGGTTATGTAACTCAATTACTGAAATTTACTTTGCATATGATTCAGTAGGATTTCTTCTTCTTTTTTTATTTATTTTTAATGTTTGTTTACTCTTGAGAGAGAGAGACAAAGCATGAGTGGGGAAGGTCAGAGAGACAGGGAGACAGAGAATCTGAAACAGGCTCCAAGTTGTCAGCACAAAGCCTGATGTGGGGCTCAAACCCATGAACTGTGAGATCATGACCTGAACTGAAGCCAGACGCTTAAATGGCTGAGCACCCAGGCTCTCCCCTCCACCTTTAAAAATTTTTTTTCTAATGAGTGGGATTTCTTCTGAGCCTTACTTGGTAATACAGAGGAGCACCACCATAAAACGTTGAGATGATCACAATTATATTTCTATAACACTATATTCCTATCCAGATACGAAGTTATTACCATTTAGGTTAAATCTTGAAACTAATCTTTAAGTTAAAAGCTACTCTCATCAATGAGAAAAGAAGGCTTCTTCTCCCTCCAATCCCTGAAATTCATGAATTTGAGTTATTATTCAAAATTCATTGAGAACTGAACTTAAACATATTTTCCTGTATCTTTATAGTCATGGCATTAAAATAAATGTACAGTCTAGTTTTATTTATGGGTAGGATAGTGAAGAATGGAAGAGAGAAGAGAATCTAATCGTGTACCGACTTCCAGAGGCTCCAATATTTGTATCATGTCTTGCTTTCTCTGTAAGCAACTGTATGACATTTTTTCTCAAAGTACTAAATTAATCTTGTAGAATTCTCCATTTAATGTCAAGTAAAATATATAGGTGAAGGACTGAATTACAACTCTTGAATATTTAATATGTGAAGAGATAAAAATCTATCAGACAAGTTGTTACTAAAACAATTACTGGTCTCAAACTGGAAGTATGTTTATGTCCTTAGAAAAGGGACACAGAAGTGGGACATTGATCCCCAAAGCCTTGATATTCTTGAAGTATTTGTTCACTTCCAAATAGAACTTCCCTATTTACGGAGTTGTTTTCTAAGTATGCTATGAATGTTGTGTCACATCCTTTCCAAAGTAGGTTTTAAGAAGAAAGAAGGAAAGAGAACACAAAGAAATCCGGTAAATCACCCTTACAAGAAGAGGAATGGCACAGATTCATAAGAGAAATATACTTACTGCACAATTTCTACCAGGTTCAGCCTAGAGATATTCCAAATCTTTGGCAACAAGTGAATCACCAAAGAAAGTCACTCAGAAACAAGAGAGATTCACTAGTGAATTGAGGTGTTTTGAAAAAAATGAACCCTTGCAATCTTTTTTTTCTTGCCAAATATGATAGTTTTTTCACAATTTTCTACAGTATGCCTCTATTTCTAACAAATATCAAATCTAAAGAATAAAAGTTATTGATTATTTATGCTCATGTTCTGTGACATAGAGGTATTTTTTTTGTTCACTTATATTTGGACTTATACTTTGGTAATAGTTTAAGATGTTGACTTTTATTTTCTTACTTGCACTCATCATATTTTCCTTTCTGCTCAGGACAGCAGACTTTCTGCCCACTGTTTCCAAATCCTGTGGCCTCAGAATGGGAAATGATAGACAGAAGCTGTGAAGTGAGGTAGGTTTGACAACCAAGGCTGGCGTGGCTCCAGGTCTGGGAAAATGACTTAGACCTGTGCAAGGTTGCTTTCAGTTTGCTTTACTACCAAGCCAAAGTCTACTGCAAAGGACAAATGCAGGATTAGTATATGAGTGAGTGGATGTCTCTATCCTCGGGTGCCTGTGCCTACATAAAAGTGTTTTGTGAATTCAGAGGTCTTACAAACCTGCATGAAATGAGGAATCCACCAGATGAGAGGAGCTCAGAACTGTGGACTCCCTCCCTCAATTCTATTCCAAGCCACAGAAGGATAGGGACTGTGGTGGCCCTCGTCTCCATACAATTTATCAATTGAGCAGATTCTCACTTGGCCACAGTTAAAAGCTTCCAAGTTCTTTTTCTGACTTCAATACATCATCAGGCCTACTTGCAATTTTTACTTAGTGGTCTTAGCTATATGAGACTAAAAAGGTATTTTTAACAGGGAGGAGAATTGATGAGAAGCAGAGAGGAAAAAAGGAAGGAAATCGATGGATTCTTTGCTTATAGTCAGGGCAGCTCACCAGGAATGTAACGTAATCCAGAGAAAAATGCCTATGTCAAGAATGCAAGTTGATAGAAATAAAGAACTCCATGTTTCAAAGAGCAGCAGGGACCATCTGCATTTGGAGAGGCCAAGCTGGGTCTTGAAGTCAGTACTGGGCAATGTGGAGGTAACCCTGGGAACACAGCCTCAGCAGAGCACGGGGTAAGATCTCAGAATCACAATACAGAACTCAATGGCAGGGATAGAGGCTAAGCCCGTAAGTGACATGTTAATTTTTTTTAATCCACCCAACAGAACAGAGGCTTAGAATCTAAAATTAACTTTCAGAAGATGAAATTATATTTCTTTAACACCTGAATCTGTGAACTGAGCTTTATGTGTCTCATGCTCACTAATTATTTTCTGTATTATATTTGTAGAGTTGACTCAGCTTACCCTTGAACTTAGTCCTCTTCAATTTTTCCTCACTGAATTTTGAAGGTACTTTTTAATTTGATCTTCTTATATAAAGTCTATGCTGCCATACCCCATTCGTTGTTGCAGCCAGTTTAACTAAGCATAGCTCCTAGTCTAGCATTCAGACATATGATACAAACACGCACAGATGTGCTCATTTCTTACAATGAATAAAACTGAAAGCATTGTATGATATTTATCTTTTATTTTCAAAAAACCACATCGGATCACCTAAATTTCCTTAGGTAAATATTTTAGTGCTATATGTAATGGGATCACTTTACATATTGAATATTTTTAAAAAATTTCCATTAGGATAGTACTGACTTCTTCAAAGAATGAGTAGCAAAGTGTAGAAATTGGAACATGAGGCCTTTTCAGTCATATTGCACCATACTATAAAAAAAGCTTTCTTCTTTGAATTGTTACTTTTTCCTAGCAAGAATAGTACTGTGTAAATGTCATCTTAAAAATATATTGCATGCATCAATGTCAAGGCTGTATTATTTTTTTTCATATGGAAGAGAATGAGTCTCATAAGAGTTACCATCATTATAGATTCTCCAAGATGACTTGGGGATGTCTGCATGGACCCTTAAACTGAACACGAATTTCTTGAGCTACTTTTATTGGCAATTATACTGTGAAATCCTTGCCTTGATTGTAACATTTGCTTTTTAAGCGCACTTGGAAATATTTATTTCTTAAAAGAAGCTTAAAAAATCTCAAAAAAATGATCAACAATTTTAAATATAAATAAATAAACATATATATGTGCTTAATGTGTATGTGTATCTTTACAGAAAATATAATGTTAGAATGATGTCAGTGATTGCCTATTACTTTAATATTTAGAGTGGTGTGAGATACATGATTTATATGTTCAACACAATATTTTTGCTTTTTTCTTAGTGAACAAAATATAATACTATGAGCTATACACATAGTTTGAAAGTTTGGAAATTAAAAAATAATGTGAAATCCCAATGGTGAAGGACTTTGAATTTTTATTTACTATAAATTCATAAACTGCTATATCTAAACATAAAATTAAATTTGGATTCACTGGATTATTAAAAACATATCTAATATTGAACTACATTCTTGACATGAATCTTCAAACCTGTGTAAATTAAACTGACTGAAATTGAAGATGCACACAATGGTTACATATCTCTATACTGAATAACCTGGAACATTACCAGTGGTCAGAGGTCATTTCTGTTGAGGGGAATGGGTGGCTCTGCTTTTAACCAAGGATATGTGTGTCTCTGTGTGTCTGTGTACTTGGGTTTGTTTATATCTAAACTTGTGATTTCCAAGATTGTTCTACTTAAAAATATTATCTCCCTCTGTGCCCATGAGTTTATTCATATTTGTCAACCAATTTGTCTCAATTTTGGGTTTAGAAAAATGGTCACCACAGGCATATAACCTCTAGGTAACATTTGAGCCATCCTCTTTCCTATTACTGCACATCTGGTTAACACCTAGCATACGAATTAGATAGAAGACACTCCCAAAGTGAGGACTCTCTCAGAATAGGCACATAAGGTCGGATAAACATTTGATACCTGGGTCATGAGCACATGCTGTGCACCAGAGAGCAGAACATCAATCACTGTATGGTAGACATGAATTTGGACCTAATCCAAACAGAGGTGAACTAATAAGATGTCACTTGGAGCGAGGTCTCGGAAAGATTGTAATCCAAGAACATTTAAACGTAAGCATACAATTTGTGTTTTGATTTTTAAGCAGAACACTTTTCGCAGCAGATTTCAAAGTAGCCCCATGGCAATACAGTGTTTTTGTCACTTTGAAAAATAGTCTTATTTAACAATGAACACAAATTTCTGAGTAAACAAAGCCCACTTAAGATAAAGCTAATGAGGCATTCAGTGAAGAAGAGAATATGTGAACATTATAAGGAGCTGGAAAGAAAGGAGCTTTTATTCTTGGAGTTCAGGATACACAGAGTAATAGGTAATGCAGTTAAGGATCCGCTTTCTGAGTGCCTTCCATTACCATCACCTCCCACCATGCGTGCGCCCTCAGACATCTATCATACATCACAGAGTAAATTGTTGGTTGGAAGAGTACAAACAAATGAGACATAATATTCTACTTTGGAAAATATATAGTCAGAATCTAAGGNGTCGGACGCTTAACCGACTAAGCCACCCAGGCGCCCCTGGGACTCTGAATTTTTACAGGAAATGCTCATAGTCAGTAAGAAACTTCAGTTTCTGTGAGGTATAATAGCATATCTACAGAAGGTAAGTGATTGTCAGTGGATCTTTAATGATTACAGTGCTTTATTTTTCAAAGCATCTCCCTAAAATGCAGAGCCATGCGATCAAGGCAACTACAAGACCTGAAAAAAAGTTAGAATCATCTTTTATTTAAGTATTGCATGCAAGGGAAAAAAAAATAGCCTGCTTAGTGCATTGGGATGAAATGCCACCAAACAAAGATGTCTAAAAAACTGGAAATGGTATTAATAGTTTCAAAAACACAATGCCCTTTACTCCATAGCCAAGCTCCAGTGCTGCGTTGGCTGCATAAAGTAATGAAAGTGAAATTACTATTAGACAAAATGGCCTGAAATATAATGTCACAATCTTTCCTCGGAGCCAGAGTCACTAAAACAGTTGAAATTCTCAGTTGTTTAACACACTGTGCTCACACTTTGGGTTGGTTGCATAAAACCTGACTTGCAAATTTTCCCCAGAGGGAAAAATAAAACACTCACATAGCCTCAAAAATCAGTAGGACTAAAATGTTACTTTAAATTTTAAATAAATATACTGTATCCATCTAAAGGCCAGATGTGTAAATCTTAATGTTCCTGCCAAAAGAGATTGAAAAGAGAAAAGGTGACTGCTCTGTTGTTCATATGTCTGTCCCTTTTGTTTATTTTCACACAACTAGCAAACTATCTTTCATTTGTTTACAGTGTATCGTGATGAATGTTCCAGTAACATAAGCATACAGAGAAGTCAAATCTTAATGTTTGAAGGTAGAGTCCACATTTGGGGCTGTTGACATTTTGTGTTGACATGTGGCTTACAGATAAGGAATTAATTATTCATTTTACATAAAAATATTTCAATACTTTATTAAATAAGCCCATTTAAATAACGTACAGGAGAGCCCCCCTGCTCCCCTAACTTTAAATTTAATGTTAAAAAGAGACTTGTTATAACCAAATAGTGGATGTGAATCACACGAAATTAATTTAAATATCAGTCTGTCTTCCAATAATGAAGATAGTAGACCGAGGTAAAAAGGATTCAGAATAATGCTGATTGGAATGAAACTCTTGCAAAATCAACAAGAGAAAACAGGAATCCACCCAGATCGCGGTATCCTCAACGACCAGAGACCACTGGGGAGACCGAGTCACGCATGCAAAGGCAAAGGGCTTTATTACGGGCTCGAGCTCGGGCTCACAGACTTTACCAGTGCAGTGGATCATTGCTGTGAGCCCCGAACGAAGGCAGAGTAGGGTTTTTATGGGGTTTGTGACGGGGGAGTTACAGAAGTTGTGGCATGGGAACAGTGATCCAATCATAATTATACAATTATACACATTGTCTAGAGTATTTGTTGCTTTTGGCGAGACCCAATTACAACAGTTAGAGTACTTTTAAATTCAACCAATTACAGTGCGAGCCTAGGGTCTTGTTCGGCGCCTAATGGGTTAACTTTAACATTAGGTAACAGAGTTTTATCTATAGTTGCTGGCCTTTCTTGATTGGGTGTTGCCAAGGTAGTGTGGTGGAGTGATGTGGTGGGCAGTTTCTTCGGCCTTGGGCAATGTGTAACTGCCTGATAGTTTCATGGAAACTGAAACTTAGGCCTTCTAGTTTAGAGGGGAAACTTAAAGCCTGTTATGGAGTCAGTCTGGTTTATACTTGTGTCCTTACAGTAGGAAAAGACATCAGGTTTTAGGATAGGTACATTGATTCAAGGAAGAGAATGGCTATTTGCAGATGCCTCATGTAGTGGTAAGTGATGTAAGTAGACTACCTATAGTTGAAGATTTTGATAATATTTTTATGTGCAGATACTTACTACTTTCTGTTTACTGGATCTAGTCTGTCCCAGCCAACTAATTTTGTGCTTTAATATCTTAAATTGATCCTGTGTCCTACAGCTGAAGGCTCATTCCAGGGATATTACCCTCCTAACAATTCCTTGAACCTGCCAAACCTTAATGTTTCTGTCTGTGCTGTTTCTTTGACCTCAGATGCCGTGTCCCTGGATATTCACAGGGTTTACACTATAATTACTCCAAGTTTCTCCTCCCTTCCCTGGCCACCAATACAACAAAGAATCCCACTCATTCTGCCTAAATTTTCTTTTATATTCTACCAATCACCTCATAATTCCTTGTCAAACAATCATGTATTCTTTTGTGTTCAAAGTCTTCTTATTTCTTTCAAAAGGTATTATGTTTATTCCCTGAGCCTAGAAGTGTCTGGTTCGCTGTGGCAGCTCAATAAATATGTTCTAATAAATGAAGGAATTCTAATGGATATTTTTTAAACTTTTTAAAAAATCTTTATTTTTGAGAAACAGAATGCGAGCTGGGGAGGAACAGAAGGAAAGGGAGACACAGAATCTGAAGCAGGCTCCAGGCTCTGAGGTGTCAGCACAGAACCCCATGTGGTGCTCGAACCCACAGACTGTGAGATCATAACCTGAGCCAAAGTTGATGCTAAACTAACTGAGCCACCCAGGTACCCCATAAAACAACTGGTTTTAGTTGAAAAATTAATTTGCCAATCTTTTGCATTTTTTGTATCCCCATTTTTTCAGACTACATATTACATTAAAAAAATGAGTTTTGTTATTTAGACCAGCGATAAAGCTATCTCCTCCTTAAAACAAGAGAGATTAAATGGATCACTGACTGTTTGAAAGTTGAGCATTACTATCCATTCATGGAAGTTTAGTAATAAACTCATGTTCCCCATTTATAAAGTTGAGAGTACTATAACTTGATTTACCTTAAAAAGATACTTTGTGAACTACAAATGTGTCAGTTCATTTCAATAAAGTTATTTTGGCATAGTCTTGTCAAAATACTCTAGTTACTTACAGAAATTAACTTTTGTCATTGTGGGCCACAGACATCTTTTTCATCCTATTTTTCTAATGTCTAATTTTCTTATTTTGGTTTTTATAACAAGTCTATTGTAGCTCCAAATAAGGGAATATTCCTCACTGAACTAACGAAACAATCAGCAGTCAATTATCAATATATTCAATATCCTTCTGCTTTTAGGAGGGCTTTCATATGTCCTTCTCATCCTCTGACCTATAATTCCTAATGAGTGCTTGCACTTGGTGAGACCTTACCCTGAAATTTATTTCCTGCCACAGCGTCTGATATTGGCTATCTTTCTTGATAGTACCTTTTATCAAATGAGGTAAGGAATCTGTCCAAAGATTGGAATCACTTCTCTCTCTGTACTCCTCTTCTAGTTTCAAAGGTAATTCAAAGTCTGCCCATAGAAAGACAAAAAACTGACAATTTCATCTTCAGTTCTGCATTGCCAATATCCTTATCGTGTCTACCACTGTTGAAAGAACACATGGTTGAATAAATAAGTAAGTAAGAGTGATTCATTCTCCACAAAGGCTCCTGAAACAATGGTGAAGTTTATTGAACACAAGACTTCATAGTGACTTTAGATTATGCCATTGGGAGCATTTAACTGAATAGGCTGTACATTAGTTTTGCCCAAGACGACTATAATACTTAAGACTAGGATAGTATGTTATTATGTATCAAAACTTGTCAACACAGAAATATATTTTTTTAAGTAGATTTCTTTTCAGATGACAGATTCATTCCTTCTCCTTTCCAATTTATTATGCAAAAAATACTGAGCCAACTTCATTAACATTTAATTTTTCCTCATTTGGGGGTAATAACATAAGGTGGAAAAGCCATATCATTCATAGGCAGAAATAGTTTAGGATGAAAGGAATCCAAAAAGAAGAAAATAGTTGAAGGACCAATTTCAAATATTACAAAGTGTTAATGGTGTTTGTTTGCTTGAGTTCTTACTTTACACAGTGTTAAATCTAGGAGCATTGCATAATGGTGAGGAGTATGCCATAGACTTCCGTCCATATTCTAGATTAGGATTCTGACTCTGCTATTGACCAGGAGTTTGAATCTGAGCAAGTTGTTTCACTTCAGCTTCTACACCTGTCATTGGCTTTACAACCAAAGGATTTATTCTAAGAGATAATTCTTGTTGAGTTTTCAGAATATTATCTACATGCAATACACATTCAATAGCATTTTGCAATAGTATTATTAATAAAATGATTATTATCCATTAGAGTAGGAATCTCTAGCCTTTAGGTGAAGAAGAAGTACATATTTCTAACAAAACAATAATGATTGATTTTTATGCTTATGGTCAAGGGTCATGCCAAAGGCACATAAAAGGTGGAATGTACACTAATAGTGACTTTAATATATAGGACAGGATTACAGCCACAGGGAAACTAATTCTACAACAACCTGAATGAGCTTAGAAGCCAATTCTTCCTTAATGGAGTATCCAGATGAGAATGCAAACCAAGACAACCACTCGAACACAGCCATGTGAGACCCTGAGCAGATGACTCAGATAAGCATGCTTAGCTAAAATGACACATGGAAGTTATAAGATAATAAGTGTGTGTTGTTTCAAACAGCTAAGTTGATGGTATTTGTTATGCGCCAGTAGATAACTAATAAATCATACCATTATCTTTGCCTGAAATATGCTTGCACTCTACCCTCTACTCAGTTCTACATCCCTCTAAAATAATCCTTTAAGAACCAACCTAAATATCATGTCCTCTATGAATCATGTTCTTGTTTACTATCATCAGTTAGTACCTTCTCATGTCCTCTCAGAGTGTTTTCTACCTATCTTTGTTAATACTAAATCATATCATATTAAAGTTTGATTTTACGCACCTATTTTTCCTCCATGAACAATGACTTACTTAAGAGGAGAGCTCATATCTAAAGAAACATTTGATATATGCATTTGAATACACAAAATAAATTAATATTAAATCAAATCTAATGTCATTTGATATGTTTATCAGCACAATTTTATGGGTTCATATTGTATTTTGGACTATGGGAGAGAGATAATATCCTTGCAAAAGGACAGGTAGTAGAAATTGTGAAAATAGCAAAATTCAGGGAGAAGAGACAAAGTTTCATCTCAAAGGATGATTTTTTTTTTAAATGTTTTATTTATTTCTAGGAGAGAGAGAGAGACAGCGTGAGCAGGGGAGGGTCAGAGAGAGAGAGAGTCACAGACTGAAACAGGCTCCAGGCTCTGAGCTGGCAGTCAGCACAGAGCCCGACGCGGGGCTCGAACCCACGAACCGTGAGATCATGACCTAAGCGAAAGTCGGACGCTTAACCGACTAAGCCACCCAGGCGCCCCTCAAAGGATGATTTTTTAAAAGTTATAGTTGGGCATGAACATACTAGTTTAAAGAAGTGACTTGATCTTAAGGAGAATGACTTCTAAATTTTACAGTTACTCTAAAAAGAAATAAAATGAGATGAATTAAACAGAAAGAAGAAAATGGTTGCTTGTATCTTGAATTCTGACAATGTGAATGAATGATGATAGTTTCATTGTATCTAGTTTATAACATGAGAAGTAAAACTTCAAAACTTACATAACAGATGGTTGGATTAGAAGGAGATAATGTATGCTAAAAGCCTAAGCCAAGTATAAAGAGTCTGATACACACGTGCTACAAAGAGTGATATGACTGGATTTAAACATATCTCTTACACCATAGAGAAAGAGAACAAATATTTAGTCTCTTCCACAGTTGGCAAGGTTTTCTGAGATGGCAACATGTTTTGATGACCCATAGGATGTAGTATGTCATTATAATGCAGAACTTCCTCCAATCAAACAAATATTTTGTTCTCTCTCTTAATGTAACCAACCATATCAAATGTGAAATATGTGGAACTGATAGAATGATGGTAATGTTATCCACCATGATGATATTCTATAGTCCCTGATTTATCCTCACATCAAGAATTTGATTATATTAACAGAAACAGAATGTAAAACACCTTCAGCAATGGTGTATCCAAGGGCTTCATGCTGCATTTTATTTCTGGTTGTAGAAACTCAATTCCACATGGATATTTTAAAAGCCATAAAACTATAAATCAGATAAGATACCAATTCATATATTTTTCAGAGTGATATTTTTGCCCACAATTATACAGCTAGCATGTGGCAAAGCATAACACCCCTCTCCAGAGTGGATTCTGAGATTTTCATTGGTCAAAAGCTGATCAACCAACATACCAGCCTATTCCCACTCCGGCATATGAGGTAAGGGGAATAGCTTTGTAAGCATTTTCTGTTGTTTCTGTACAGCTGGGTGATTCTCTGAAAGAAAAGACTGAACTACATTGAATTTTTGAGAGACATGTCAGGCTGTTTGTAAAATTGGATAAATTATTCCTGTCCTGCCTATATCACAGATCAATTGTGAAGATAGGATGGAATAATATGGAGGATACTTATTTGAACATTACATTATGCCTTAGAAGGATATGCTACTATTTCCACTATACATAGAACTATTTTCTAAATATTTGAATTGATCATTCAGCAAAACCCCTTGAATCATGTAGAAAAGCAGATTGTTGAAGCTCTTTCTTGCATTCACCAACATAGGCCATTCTTTCTGATGCTTCAAAAGATATTAATTTCATTTATTCCTTAAAGGATCAAGATTAATTAGTAACAAAGAAAAAAAATTAAGTGCTTGTCTATGCTTGTATTTCCCCATATGTAGGACCAGATGGCCCCCACTTAGTTGACTGATATTGATCAAGAAAAGATATAATTTTTAAAATTCTCTTTCAGTATCTTTTAAGTTAAAACATTTATGTATATAATTATATATTACATTATCATATAGTATTATATAATAATATATAATACATAATAGACATAAATACTAATGTGTGTGTGTGGAAAGAGAGAGAAAGAGAAAGAGAGAGATTGAGAATCTCTACCTTTGCTGGCCTTGAATATGAAAATAAGAGGATCAGGAGCCAAGGAATGCAGTAGTCTCTAGCAGCTCTGGGTGGCCTTCAGTTTAGAGCCAACAAGAAGTCAGAGACCTCAGTCTTATAACTACAGAGAACTTAGTTTTGCCAACAACTCAAACTAAATGGGTTCCTGCCCCCATCCCAGTGCTTTCAGAAAAGAACACAGCCTGTCTGGTACACTTTGATTTTACCTCAGTGAAACCTGTGTCTGATTTCTTCCTTACAAAACAACAATAAATAAGTAAGTAAGTAAGTAAGTAAATAAAAAATAAATAAATAAATAAATCTGTGCTGTCTTAAGCTATGAAATTTGTGGAACTTTGTTATGTCAGCAATACAAAACTAATACAACTAGATTAGAGACTATACAATCACGAACAGAACATATTCTTCTCCTTTGAGAACTTTACAATATTTTGATTACTAGGTAATGGTGGTCATTGACCACTTAGAAAACTGGTTGTGTTAGCCATTAGTGCTGTTCAGAGATATTCTGTTTCTCTTTCTAGACACATAGTAAGATTTAATGTCTCTGTGCCCTTGAAGTAGGGCCTAGCCATGTCACTTGACTTGACTAATGGAATGTGAGCAAAAGAGATGTGTTATATCAAGGTGGAACATTTTAAGAGTCAGAACTTTACATGCTGTGTCATTTCCTATCTTCCACTATGGTTAGAGATTTTCAA
The DNA here is from genome assembly GCF_008692635.1 of Crocuta crocuta. NCBI lineage: Eukaryota > Metazoa > Chordata > Mammalia > Carnivora > Hyaenidae > Crocuta > Crocuta crocuta. The sequence goes on along the minus strand of NW_027530644.1, from coordinate 4,715,889 downwards.
GATCTGTTCAGATCTTTGATGAGATCAGCAAAAGCAAAGTCCTTATTACCCCAAGAGATATAAAGTGTGAGTAATAAAAAAAATGGAAAAAAAACAGTTTGTTTTAAGTCACTCTTTGGATTTTGTTTATTTCCATAGTGTAATCAACTTTGTCTATCATGGCTGATATACTGACCAACAGTGGGGGGCGGGGGGCTCTTATAGTGTTCTGGACTTAATAATAGCTAAAGTCAGACTCTTAAAAATAGAGAAAAAATTGAGGAATGATGGTGAGAAGTGGCGAGGGGATGGGCTAGGTGGGTGATGGTTAATAAGGAGACACTTGTTCTGATGGGCACTGGGTGTTGTATGTAATCGATGAATTGCTGAATTCTACTCCTGAAACCAATATTTCACTGTATGTTAACTAACTATAATTTAAATACAAATTTGGAAGAAAAAATAATAGCTAAGTCCAGTTTCATGATATAACCTTAGCTTAATCATAAGCAGAAGGAGTAACTACAATTATATTGTTTTGTTTTACAAAATTACATGGAAATAAGGGCACCTAGGTGGCTCAGTCGGTTGAGCATCCAACTTCGACTCAGGCCGTGATATCACAGTTGGTGGGTTTGAGCCCCACATCGGGCTCAGTGCTGACAGCCAGCTCAGAGCCTGGAGCGTTTCAGATTCTGTGTCTCGGTTTCTCTCTGACCCTCCCCTGCTAACTCTCTCTCTCTCTCTCTCTCTCTTTCTCAGAAATAAATAAAAAGCATTTAAAAAATTAAAAAACAAAATTACATGGAAATAAGAGTACAGGCAAATTAGATGGAAGAATAAGAAAATCAGATGAAAAAGAGAGTTCTGCTTTCACTAATAGTGGACTAACCTAAGATCAACTTTATTACTGATAATAATAGAAAAGCTGAGAAACATTAAGAAATCATTGTGAAAGCATCAGGGACCTCCCAATGGAGTAAAGATATACAGGATTTCAACATATGAAGTTGAGGGAATATAATTCAACCCATAGCACATATCACTGACCCAACAACAGTGCACTTGCCAGAGGTCGGCTCTGGCTGGGTCCAGGGTCCCTGAAGGATGGATGGTGTCGGCGAGGGAGGGATGAGAGAGCCCTGAGAATCTTTCTGGTCACCACCAGGCATCTCTGCTCTGACTGGGGCTCAACTTTATTTTATAATTGAGTGTTTGGGGGATGGCACAGAAGTGGCATTAGCCTTAGACAATGATTTTTGATGACAAACTTCTTTGATATGTAAGAATTTTCCAGAACATAGACTTGTAGGAGACTCCTGCATACCTTTATCAATGGTGACTGAGGTAGGGGATTTAGATGCTTATGCTATGGGAAAGGAAGGTATGTTTAGCATATAAGTCAATGTTTTTAGCATAAAAAGGGTGAAGTTACTTCTTTGTGGGCAGGGGTCAATAGCTTGCTTGTTTAAGAAGTATCAAGAAAAACAGGTCTTTCAGGAAACACAGTGTGTGCTCCCATAATCACAAAAGAAAAAGTTCCTCAATAGGTTCCTTCACAGGGTGCAATCAGCATATTCAAGGCAAGAATAAGTCACTCTGAATACTGATCACAAATGCCTTGGGGGGCTGGTGCTCCAAGTAGAAACAATTGGGTGGGGGTGGATATCTGTTCTTAACTCTAAATTAGGCTCTTTGTCTCTGGGCCAAGCTCAATTGTTAAGTCTTGAGTTCTTAACCCACTTTATTATCCAAGTCTTGGATCTGCAAGGCCCATAGGAAGAGACTTTTGACAATCATCCACAGTGCTTTCATCTGAAGTCTCTTTTGAAAAGGCAGGAATATGATTTTCCTTATGAGGAATCTGTGTGGGGAATATCGGCCTGATTTGGAATAAATTTGTGAGGCCTGGTCAATACCAGCAGGCTCATTTCCAACATGAGCCAGTAGTAGCAGAAGGAGATACCAGTTTTCATTTCTCATGGCAGGAGCTGTGCAAACACTGCCATTTCCTCACTGTGACTGTCATCCAGCGAGGCCAGTACGGCTCCCAGCATGCACTGGAAATTTTTTCCAAGATTGACACATACTAGGTCATAAATCTAGCTTCCACAAAGTCAAAAGAATTGGGATCACAAGTCAATTAAACTAGCAATTCCTTTAAGAAAAGAAACAGATCAGATCAATTCTCATTATTTCCATTAGTTATGTTCTATAAAATGAACACTAAACAAATGAATACTGAACCACACTGCTCCTAGGGGAAATACATACATATATTTACATATCTCACATAAATTATATTCTTAAATAATAAAAATACTCATCCTGGTGGATTTTATTTTCTTTCTTTTGCAAAAGAAAAAACAAAGTTCAGAAATGTTAAGTGACTTGCCTGGGGCTGCCCCACTAACAGATGCCAGAGCTGGAGTTCAAATTCCAACCAGCTGACCCCAGAACCAGAACTTCTCACACTATATACCACTGCTCCTTACCCTGCCCATCCATTTCTATATGAGAGCTGAAACAAGAAGGTAGTGTGTTGCTCTCTCCAACCTTAGCTGGGAACATAAGCGTCAGTTACTCACTTTTTTTGCTACACTATGCAAGTCTGCCAATGCCCGGTCAAGTGACAGGAGTACCGATTTGGAGGTTACACATAAATTTTAGTGAATAAGCAAATTCTCAAATACAGAAACCATAAATAATGAGGATAGAGTGTAACTAGAATATCTTCATAAATATAGAAAATAAGCAATATACTTCTGAAAATTCGAGGAGTGAAAAAGAAACACAATGGAAATTTAAAAAAAATATTTTAACATCATAATAATATGCAAACAACATATCGAAACTCATAAAAAATGAGAAAGCACAATTAATATCAGAAATGAGAAAAAATGGTATCACCTCAGGTCCTACAAATGTTACATTGTTTTTAAGTTTTGACAAGCTTTTTAATACCAGTGAACAATTTTGTGGCAATAGTAGGTAGTAGAGGCAATAAATATATCCTAGAGGGAAATATCTAAAGAACACAATTACTAAGAAGACAAACAGAACACCTAAATAATTTTTGTATATTTAATGAAGAAATTAAATCTATAACTCAAAGCATTTCCATGAAGAACCCTCTTATTCTAGTTGTCTGTTGAATTCTCCCATACTTTTAGGACAAAAATCACACACACACACACACACACACACACACACACACACGTTTTTGTTAATATTATTAGAAAAAGAGAGAACACTTCCTAACTTATTTTATGAGTCAGCAGAAATCTTGATAACAAACCCCAACAAGAATATTACACATATACAAAAAAGGAAGAAGAAATATAGGTCAATGTTTTTCATGAAAATAGAGTTATGTAATATAGAAAAGAATCTGTTAAGTTGATCCATAATAATTTGGATACTTGATTTATGAAAAAGGTATCATTGCAGAGGACAGAATGCTGATCTTTTCAATAACCTGTGCTATGTAAATTGGATTGATATGTAGAAATAAATCCGACCCTTGCCTTAAAACAATTAATTTCATATGGATAAAACTGCTAGATACAAAAGAATTCTTACTTTAAGATAGGCAGGTTTCTCAAACAAGTGCAAAAAGTGGTAAGTATATTTAGGAAAAAGATTAATACCTTGTACTATTTTAAAATTAAGAACTTCATTTCACTATAGACATCATTAAGAAAGTGAAAAGACAAAGCACAGAGTTGGAGCTGTTCAGAACATAAAAACCTGGAAATGATTACATATCTAAAATATATTAAGAAATCTTTCATATAACTAGAAAAAATAGAGACTATTTAATAGCAAAATGGATAAGAGTCTTGAACAGGCACTTCAGAGGTGAACATATGAGAAAACCAATGAAAACATGAAAAAATGTTCAGCTTCAATGATCATTAGAGATAGGCTTAAAACATCATAATGAGCCATCATTATGTACATTCCACAAAAAATAAGATAACAAGAACTACACTGTTAATACCAAGTATTGGCAATATTGTAATAGTGAAGAATTTACTATGTGCTTTTGGGAACATAAATTTTGTTCAACACCTTTAGGGACCCATTAGGCAGCATCCCATAGAATTTAATATATTAGTGTAGTTCAACTGCTAGATATACACAACTGAAAGATACGAACTAGAATTCTACTAGCAGCTTTATTTATAAAAATCACAGTATACATAAAAAGATAAATACACAGATAAATAAATTACATACATGGATAAAGTAGAGACGTTTCAAATGATGGTATGTTATACAAAACAATGGAAAAGAATTAATTGCTACGTGTAACCACATAGATTAATTGCAGAAAAAAATGAAGCAGGGTGAAAGCAGTTTAACAAAAAAAAAAATACTTACTGCATAAGTATTACAAAGTTTAAAAATGTAAAACTTCTACATTATTGGAAGTTTGGAGATAACTTGAATTTTAATTGAGACCAAACACAGGTTGATGCTGTGCTCATAATATTCTATTTCGTGATCTGTGAGTGTTACACTGTTGCTTTTACTTTGTGGCAACTGATTGAACTGTTCACTTATGGTTAATTTACTCTTTTGTAGCTGTTATAATTCAATGAAAAATTTTAAATAACTTTCAAGTGCTAAAGTGTGATTTAATTATTCAAAGACAATGAAACATTCTAAGAATATACAGCAATTTTGGAAATCACCCTTTTAAGACTCTGCTTTGCTGGTAGAATATTTATAACATGTGACTTGGACTTACAAAATGACAAAAAAGGTTAATTATTTAGATGAGTGATCCAATAAAAAAAGTCAACATAAATATTATAATATTTAATTTCAGCTTGCTATCCTGGAAAATTGATTTTATAATTAAAATTGTAAATGTTGTTACAGAAATAGACTGCTAGAGTTGATTTTGGTTTGGGAATCTGAGTACATTTTAATAAAGTCGAATAAATTTTGCTAGAAAACTCTGTCACTTTTCAAAGTTAGCAGCCCCAATTTCATATATTGTTAATTATAACTATGAATTACCTGGAAAAAGTCTTCTCTTATCTAGTCATTTCCACATACTCTCAGTAATGAAATCCATATTAATGTAAATGCATTTTAAATAATTACCTTCTGAAATAGCTCTGAGGTTGGAAGTTTGTGGAGAAAACAAGTACAAAACTACTGAAGTCGCCTCTATGGAATTAAATTAATGATGACACTTCTCTGTTTTGGACCCTGTCCTGTAGTTTGGGTGCTGAAGGTCCCAGTCTATCAAACTATGAGGCTTCAAAATATTACTACCTTATCAGGCACATAGTCATTTCTCACCAAGGTACTGTAGTTCTTAAAATTGCCACATACTAAGAAAGAAGGGATCAAAGATCACTGGGAACTTTTTGAATTGAGCCACCTTCACAAAGTTAGTTTACCAACCATTTATCATAGAAAAATATAATTATAATTATTGAATGTACTGATGGGCTCCATTTGGACAAATAGTAGTAAACATTGAGATTTACATCGGGGATTTAAAAAGTTAGCAAACTTATCACCTCTTGGATTTACATCGGGGATTTAAAAAGTTAGCAAACTTATCACCTCTTCTTTTTCCTAATCACTTCACACACACACACACACACACAGACATACACTCACAGATATGCACACATATGCTCACACACACATACACATTCCCTGTTTCTTCTTTGAGTCTTAGCAAATCTCATAGACTGAAATAAAATGCAGAGATGGGCAAAAGAAGGTCAGTAAATATGTGTTCATAAAGGCGAAATAGGCAAGTAATGAACAGGCCTTAATCTAGTTATTTTTTATTGATAGAACAACTGCTCTGGGCTACACACATTTTTAGTCTTTGCAGATGAAACAACAGTTATTCATAAAGAAAACCAGTTGGTTTTTTTTAAATAACAATTTACAGTGCAGAAAGCTATTTCATACGCCTGATCTCACTGTAACCTTACCATAATCTCATACACTTGTCAAGGCAGTTTTATAGATGAGTAAAAGATACCTCAGAGAAGTTAAAGGAACAACAACTCAGAGTCATATATACTGATAAATGTATATTGTAGCTAGAATCTTTTGATAAATCAAATCAATGCTTTCTCAATGTGGTAGTTACTATTGCATTTATATTGTCATATCACAAAAAATACCAAGAAACATTATAATAATAAACAGATTCTTCCCACTCACAAATATAAAATATACTCCTAATGTCTTCAGTAAACAATGGCTCAGAATTTCTTGGTTCTAAGCTTTGTGTCATTAAAAAAAAATAACTTAATCTATTCATTAGCCGATGAACATTGAGTTCTTTACACACTTTGGTTATTGTTGATATTTCTGCTATAAACACTGGGATGCATGTGCACCTTCAAATCAGCATTCCTATATCCTTTGGATAAATACCTAGTAGTGCAATTGCTAGGTCATATGGTAGTTCTATTTTTAATTTTTTGAGGGACCTCCATACTGTTTTTCAGAGTGGCTACATCAGTTTGCATTCCCACCAGCAATGCAAAAGTGTTCCTCTTTCTCCGCATCCTTGCCTACATCTGTTGTTACCTGAGTTGTTCATTTTAGTCATTCTTACAGGTGTGAGGTAGAATCTCATGGTATTGATTTATGTTTCCCTGATGATGAGTGGTGTTGAGCATTTTTTTCAAGTGTCTGTTAGCCATCTGGATGTCTTCTTTGGAAAAGTATTTATTCATGTCTTTTGCCCATTTCTTCACTGGAGAAATCCAGTTCTTTTAAAGACTGGCTATTGAGAAATATTAATATATAAAAATGGAAAATAAATACAATAAATAACAAGTTAATGGGTCCATGAAAAAGGATTTCTGTGTTTTATATATGTGTGCAAAGAGTCAATCCATGACAAATATTTTTAAACATATAAAATGATTACAGGCACAGAAATTTAGTTCATAAGTTGCTATTCAGAAAAACATCTTTTTTGTAAAAAATAGTGAACCATAACAGTCACCAGATCTTAGCTGTAGAAACACTTTCATGGTCTTATCCAGAGTCAAATAGACCCTTGAAACTAGAATTGGAACTAGAGCTGAGGCATAACATTTCTCACCCAACCCCATTACTCCAAAGAAGGAGACCACTATGTCTCACCACATAGAGCAGTCTTGGAAATGGGACAAGGCATGTAAGCTCTGAAGATAGTCTTGTTTTCAAAATCTATTAGCTACGTCACCGTGTGCTGGGAGCTGCACTGGCCTCACTGGATGACAGTCAGCATGAGGAAATGGCAGCTTTTGCACAACTCCTGCCATGAGAAATGAAAACTGGTATTGTTATGCCCAGATCGCGATCTCCCCAAAATCCCAAGACCACCAAGGAGTCCGAGTCATGTATGCAAAGGCAAAGGGCTTTATTATGGGCTTAAGCTCGGGCTCCCAGACCTCACCAACGCAATGAATCCATGCTGAGAGCCCCGAACAAGGGCAGAGTAGCGTTTTTATGGGGTTTGAGATGGGGGAGTTACAGAAGTTGTGACATGGGAACAGGGATCCAATCATAATTATTCAACATCATTGACAGCGGGTTTGACCATACACATTGTGTAGAGTGTTCGTTACTTTTGGTTGGATCCAATTACAACATTTAGAGTACGTTTAAATTCCACCAATCACAGAGCGAGCCTAGGGTCTTACTGGGCGACTAACGGGTTAACTTTAACATTAGGTAACAGGGTCCTATCTATAGTTTCTATCTCCAGGCCTCTCCCTTAACAATGTTGAGGGTGGTCGCTGGCCTTTCCTGATTGGGTGTTGCAAGGGTGGTTTCTCCTGCCTTGGGCAATGTGTAACTACCTGACAGTTTCGGGGAAGCTGAAACTCAGGCCTTCTAGTTTAGAGGGGAAACCTAAAGCCTGTCATGGAGTCAGTTTGGTTTAGACATTTAGACTTGTGGCCTTACAGTATCTCCTTCTGCTACTACTGGCTCATGTTGGAAATGAGCCTGCTGGTATTGACCAGGCCTCACAAATTTATTCCAAATCAGGCCGATATTCCCCACACAGATTCCTCATAAGGAAAATCATATTCCTGCCTTTTCAAAAGAGACTTCAGATGAAAGCACCGTGGATGATTGTCAAAAGTCTCTTCCTGTGGGCCTTGCAGATCCAAGACTTAGATAATGAAGTGAGTTAAGAACACAAGACTTACAGTTGAGTCTGGCCCAGAGACAAAGAACCTAATTTAGAGTTAAGAACAGATATCCACCCCCACCCAATTGTTTCTACTTGGAGCACCAGCCCCCAAGGCACTTGTGATCAGTATTCAGGGTGACTTATTCTTGCCTTGAATATGCTGATTGCACCCTGTGAAGGAACCTATTGAGGAACTACTCTTTTTGTGATTATGGGAGCAAACATTGTATTTCCTGAAAGATCTGTTTTATTAATACTTCTTAAACAAACAAGTTATCCAACCCCTGCACACAAAGAACTAACTTTACCCTTTTTTATGCTAAAAAAACATTGTCTTGTAGGCTAAAGACACCTTCCTTCCCCATAAGATAAGCATCTAAATCCCCTACCTCAGTCATTGTTGATAAAGGTTATGCATCAGTCTTTTACAAATCTATGCTCTAAGAAATTCTTACATATCAAAGAAGTTTGTCATCAGAAATCATTGTCTAAGGCAAATGCCACTTCTGTGCCTTCCCTCAAACACTTAATTATAAAATAAAGTTGAGCCCCAGTCAGAGCAGAGATGCCTGCCTGGTGATCAGAAAGAATCTCAGGGCTCTCTCACTCTTTCTCGCCGACACCGTCCATCCTTCAAGGACCCCTGGACCTGCTGGAGCCAGCCTCTGGCAACTGTGGACAAACATGAGTTAGAGTTTCTCTATGCATAAAATAGTACTAATAATAAAATCTAAAAGAGAAGTGAGAAAAATACACACAAGGAGACATTTTCTCACAGTTCTTGTCACATAGTAAATACTGAATATGTAATAGTTACTATTTCCATCATTATTATTCATGTTATTTGTTTCTTTCAGCCCTTTGATGTAACTAATGCAGAACCACAACCTTACATGCTGTAGTCATGCTGATCTTGTATTTTAAGTTCTCTGATAAGTTTAGTGATCTCTGAGAAACTAAGGTGTTTGTTCATTCTGATCCTGTCTTATATTCCTCATTGGTAAAGACGGATAAATGAGTGAGGTTTCTCATACCTGGAAACACACGTGTCTCATGACAAGGGCCGGACAATTTTGTCAATTAGTTTTCAACAGGTCGCTATCTGCATTGTAATCTTAAACTCCAGGGAAATAAAAGGTCTCAATCATACTTCACATTATTGCATTTTACTTGTTGGAAAAAGTGTGGAGAGTGCTTTGGTTTGAGAAAAGGTTATTTTTTGAGAAGTTGTAGGAAATGAAAATTGGAATTAAAAAAGTGAGACCAGATTTTAAGGAATCTTATTTAGAACATTAAGCTTAAAAATTAGATCAATGCAACAAAATTTATTTCATCTTTCAGGTCTACTTTGATGGATTATTAGGGACTTTCAAATTTTCTGAGTTAAAAATGATTATAAAGGTATATCTTGTCTCCTCAGGAAAACTTATGGTCATCAATTATCAATGTCAGTGTTGAAATATGAAAGAACACATGAGATGTATCTGCAATACTGAGCTAGAATATGTAGTAAAAAATAGGGACTAGAGGAATCTCAGATTCCAGACCTTTAAGGAAGATCAGTTTGGTTAAGCTCTGTAGGGCAGATTGAAGAAGCAAAGCTGAATCAGGACTGTTAAAATAAATCCCGCAGATTCTTCACTATATATACATATATTATACATATATATACACAGATATACACATATATATATACACAAACATATACATATATACACACACACATACATATATATACACATATATATACACACATATACATATATATACACATATATATACACACATATATACATATATATANCGCAGATTCTTCACTATATATACATATATTATACATATATATACACAGATATACACATATATATACACAAACATATACATATATACACACACACATACATATATATACACATATATATACACACATATACATATATATACACATATATATACACACATATATACATATATATACACATATATATACACACATATACATATATACACACACATACATATATACACATATATATACACACACATATACATATATACACATATATACACACACATACATATATACACATATATATACACATATACACACATATATACATATATATTTAGTGTATGTATTTTGTGAAGTTATGCCCAGGGACTTATAGTTTCATCGAAGTATCTAAAACCAACTTGCTGTCTTGAAGGTTGTCCCTGAAGGTAGATGCATCTATCAGTCACAGTAGACTTGGTGTATTAACAACCCACTCTAAAATCTCAGGGGCTTAATGCAAGAAATATGTATTTCTCATTTATTGTATATGTTCGCCACCTACCAACAAGGAATCTCACCTATACTCAGGGGCTCAGATTGATGGAAACTCCATCCAGAAGGAACAGGCAGAAGAGAGAAGAGACTACTGAAAAGTCTTACATTGGCAAATAAATGTTCCTGTTGGAAAGTGACACTTTAGTCCTGGACCACTGACCAGATTGGTCACGTGGCCCTGCCCAACACAAAGGATTGGGAGCAGTGATGTAAAATCCCTCCATGTGCCTGGCTACAAAGATGAAGTAGGTATGGGAGAGCATTAGAAATAAAAAATATTACAATATCACAGAAAAGATGTAATCTAACTTAGAAGGTAATGGAAAATGTCAATATATCTGAACTGGTGAATAAGAGCTCCCTATTAGAAAAATTAATAATGATAATAGTGATTGATGACCTTATCTAAGGTTGTCAGATACTTTACAGACATGTCATAACTTGATCTTCATTTGAATGTCAGCACAGATTATTATTAACTATTGAATTGATATGGAGCCCATGCCTCAGAGAGGTTAAGGGATTGGCACTGGCTGCATGGAGCCATCTGTCTCCTCTATTCAAATGCAGTAAAATAATCTCTTAAATTATTGTTTATCCAAATGCTCATACATTCATTTGGGGATCTTATTAAAAGAAGATTCTGAATGAATGGTTTTGAGGTGGGCACAAGAAGTTGCATTTGTAACAAGCTCCCAGGTGATGCTCATGGCGCTGATCCACAGTCTGTACTTTGAGTAGCCAGATGTTAGATGGACCACATATCATTTCCTGTAACTTCTTAGTTATCACAATCTAGAGCCCCGCTCTGCCACTCTTTCGTGTAGGAAGGCCCCTCCTACGGAAGCAGGAAGTGCATGACAAATTACACAAATGTCCTTGAGCTTCATAAAACTTTTAGTAAGACTTTCCAAAGCATACAGATGTTAGGAAAAATACCATTAGTTTTGAGACTATCATTTGATTCATCTCTGAATTGCAGTGAGACTTCAGCTGATGAGTGTACTGGTGACGTACGCTCTGCCTTCTCAGCAGCAGGTCTACACCCATGGAGGTGAGAGTTAAGGAGAGGAGGCAATTGAGTGCTGACTCAGTACCAATTGTAAATTTCATTGTGTTTCTAACACATTGATAGCTATTAAAACTGGTGTTTTGTGAAAATTACATTTATTACTTTCTTACTTAAGTCTCCACAGAGAGATAACTTTTTGCCACCTGACTACACATTTGACATTTTGAAAGGTAGGTGTAGCTCTCTATCGTAAATAACATCTTGAGGTCACTGTGTGCTATTCAATTCAAAGCAGAGGGGCTGAACAACAACAAAAAAATCATTGCGCTTCAAGGACAAAACAAAAGACAATTGACTAAAAGAATCTCTTTGGGTCTGGTTAGTCAGAGGGATTTTGGGGAAAATTTGTCTGAGACTTTGGTGATCAAGTTGCCTGCCAGACTCTGAAGGGACACATCAATCAGGTTTGACACATTGCTGATTGCACCATTAAATCACCATCATGGGCCTGATTTGTCTCATCAGGTCAAGTGAAAAAATTTGATGGCAAGCTCTTTTTCACATTTTCTTATTGAAACTTCTCCAAATAAATCTGTATTTTGCTTTGAGCTGAGCTAATCGACCATTAAGTTTTATACCTAATAACAAGATATTTAGTGTGGGTGCCACGCTTCCTTAAGCAGGGTAAAATTACTATTTTTAGCAAGCTGGGGAATACTCATAATGTAAAATCTCCAGAAAGATAGTTTAGTGAACTACAGGTCTTTTGACTTTAACTGTATAGGAAAAGGGAAAGACATAGAGGTTATCATTCGTATTGTATAAATGACTAATTATCCATAAAATCCACATTTAAATTCAGTTAATGTTATAACATAACACTCATGGAGATTATCATGAGTCAATTTTTGGTTGACATTATATTCTAAGTGAAATAACTTAAGATGATAAATATTTATGACTTAATTAGAACTAATACAGTATAAATATAATTTTTCAATATGTGAAATACTAAAATGCTTTAGGGATTCAGATACAATTATTTATTAGGGGATAACAAATCTGAGATCCTACTCCATTCAAAAACATTAGAGTAGGTATTATGGGTATAACAAAAATAGTAACACTCTATCTTCATTATAGTGATAATCATTGTTCTTCTAAGATCTTAGATATACCAGTTTATATTGCCACCAGTTGTACAGAAAAGTGGCCATTTGAATGAACATTCATCAGCACTATTACCATTGTTTGATCTTTTTCTAAGAGAGAGAAAACTCTCAATTTGGAGAAGTTTTGGTTATACATGCTTTTTTTCATTTGTATTTATTTTTTTAATTACTTGCTCATTTTAGCAGACATCTTCGTCTTTTTATTTATTTAGAAAATGTTTAAAATTAAGAATCTAACATTTTGCAAATATGTTATTATTTATTGGGGGTATAACAAATTATTTTGTTTTAGAGACATAAGGATTAAAAAATCATGTCAAGATATATAAGGATTTAAAAATCTGTAAGACTGTTTTTAGAGCTGTAGTAGATTCAACTTGGTCATATTGGTAACATCTCTAAAAACTGCAATGCCTGCTTTTGTAGACAAAATAGCAGTTAAATAAATTACCAGATAATAAAAGTCTAGATTTTAGAAGTGTGCTCTTTAAACATTTAAAGTACAGATTAATTTATTTGTTTTTAATGTTTTATTTATTTATTTCTGAGAGAGACAGAGTGCAAGCAGGGGAGGGTCAGAGAGAGAGGGAGACACAGAATCTGAAACAGGCTCCAGGCTCAGAGCTGGCTGTCAGCACAGAGCCCAACGCAGGGCTCGAACCCACAAACCGTGAGATCACGACCTGGGCCGAAGTCGGACGCTTAACCGACTGAGCCACCCAGGCACTCCTAAAGTACAGATAATTTCAATCATTCAGAATGTCTATCAGAAAATAGAAAAGGAGATAAAATTACCCAACTATTTTTATGTAGCTGTAATAACCAGTGAACCTAAGCCAGACAAGGATGAGAGAAGACTAAAAATTACAGACTAATTTCACTTAAAATATAGATGCAAAAGTTCTAGTAAGAGTAATGGTGTAATAATTGTGGGGATAATCCTAGAAATAAAAGGATTAACTGAGATAAAAGAAGAATAAGAAGAAAAACCATCTGCCCACCTAAATGAAAACAAAAAATACCATTTGATAAAATCAGTAGCTATTCATGATAAAAACTATTGCTACTTAAAAATAGAAGCAAAAGAAACACCTTCAACATATTGAAGATTATTAAGCCAGTTAAAGGCTAACTACTAAACATTTATGAAATAAGTTATAATTAATGGGAAAATATTAGAAGCATTCTATTTAAAATCTGAAAATAGAGATGTTTGTTATTTTTGATTATATTCAACATTATTAATAAAGTTAATAAAATATGTAAGAAAGATGCAAAAGTACCATTAATTATAGGTGATATATATCTGTATAGGAAAAATAAGAGAAAACACAAATTTACATTTGGAATTAATTTTATATATCAATATATAGCAACCAATTGCATTCTTACACAACTACAAAATTATTAAAATTGCAATTTAAAAATATATCATTTATTACAGCAACAAAAGCAAAGAAATGAAAGCTATCTATGAATAAATCTAACAAGATATGTGTATTACTTTAATGGAGAACTTTATGTTATGAGTTACTAGTTATTTATAAAATTCTAAATAAATGAACACATAAATGAACAATCATTTTGACTCAAAATCATACAATGATGAATTTTTTTTCCAAGCTTAAATATTTAATGCAACTCTATTGAAAATCCTGACAGAGTTTTCACTGACATTTTTGGGATGACTCTGACATTGGTATAGAAAAGTAAAGGACTAAAAACTACGAACATTTTTTTATATTAATGGAACAAAGTGAGGTTACTTGTCCTGTTAGATATTGACATTTACTATAAAGCTATAGATAGTCATATTTTTAGATATGGATAGACATATTAATCAACTAATTAGAGAATCAAGAGAAATATCTCTAGATGTGTAGACTTCATATATGGCAAGAGTGAAATTTAGGTCAGAAGAAAAGAATGTACTATTCAGTAAATAATGAAACAGTTGGTAGTCTATTTTTTAAAAATCAATTCACTCTTTCAGGAACGACATAAGAAAGAATTACATGAGAATGAACTAAATTTGAAAAGCAAAATTTACAATCTTTAGAAGAGAAATGATGTCTTTATGATACTTGAGTAAAGATGTTTTTTTAAAAAATCCAATGATAAAGGAAAGAAGTTAATTTACATTAGAATTAGAGGAAAAAATTGTTTATCTAAAATTGTGATAACAATTAAGAAGATAACCCACAGATTTGGAGATAATATTTGTCATGCATAAAATCATTATAAATAAAGAGCTTCTACAAATTAATATGAAAAGGCAACTCAATAGAGAAATGGGCGAAGGATATGGATATTTAATTCACAGAAGACAAACTGAGTAGCCAAAAAGTAAAATAAAAGGGCAGATATGAATTAAAATCACAATAAAATGATATGCTTACCAATCACAAGAGAACTTTGGTACCTAGAATTGGCAAGCACTATGAGAAACAGAAACCCTCATTCTCTTGTGTTGGGAGTGTAGTAGAACTCTGAAAATGCAATTTGACTATTACTTAGGAAGGTCAAAAAGGTGATATTCCCTAGGTCAAGCAATTTTACTGGCAAGTTCTCTTATGTGAATACAAGGGTTTATAATAGTAAGAACTAAAAACTCCTGGTGACCAACAATGCTCTTGTTCACCAATATCTAATTCTCTTTTCTTTTTGAGGTTTATGAAAACTACTGTTCCGAGCTGAGCCACATGTTTTGTTCTGGACGACAAATTTGGAAGGAAAGTGAATTGTACAATAATTCTGTTTCTTTCCCCACATCTGGATGGTTGTCATTTTCTAGGTGGAAGCCATCATCACAATTCCATAGAGCTGAACATCTTAAACTATAGCAGACTGCCTGAGCAAAGAGTAAATTTTTTTCAGATATTTTTGGGTTGCTTCTTATTGCAGCATAAACTTTGACTCTCTTAACTGACATACAACTTCAATATAATCAATACAAGAATTAATAAAGAAATTGTAGGGTTGCCTGGGTGGCTCAGTCGGTTGAGTGTCCAACTTTGGCTCAGGTCATGATCTCAGAGTTCATGGGTTTGAGCTCCACATCGGGCTCTGTGCTGACAGCTAGCTTAGAGCCTGGAGCCTGCTTCAGATTCTGCGTCTCCCTCTCTGTCTGCCCCTCCCCTGCTCACTCTCTGTCTTGGTCTCTGAAAAATGAATATATGTTTAAAAAATTGTAGAACACTAATACGATGAGATATTAAATAGCTACAAAAGATTAATAAGATAGAATTGTACATCCAAACATGAACAAATCTCCCCAAAATAATTATGAGCAATTGGAATAGAATATATAGAGGATGATGTCACATATAAAGATTAATAACTTGAGACATGGTATTCTATATTGTTTAGTAATGCTAAACAGTTATTAATAAAGCATAATAAACTGCTAGAAATTGAGAAACTCAACTTCAAGGTAGTGGTTGACTTCTTAGAATGGAGAAGAAACAAACTTGTCAAAACACTAAGGTGTTTTTATCTGTTCTCAGAATGCCTTATTTCCTATGGTTGGTGGTAAATTTGTGGTCTGTGTTATATTTTTTGTCTACATTCATAGTTGCCTGAATTAGTTCAGCCTATTTTTTTAGCAGACTTTTTAAAAAATATCTAGATACCTCTGAGAATATCTGTTTGGGGATATAATGGCAAGTTATACTTATTTTTTATTTTTCTTCTCCACTCTGCAGATGCACTTCTTTCAGATTTGGGATGATTTCATGGCTGATAATTTCCGAGTTTGTCATCCAGAGTGGCAGCTTAAATATTGTTGGTATCGACCATAATAATGATTTCCTAATCTTAAATCAAAAGTTATTCCTCAGTTTATGACCAAAAGCATTCTCAAATTCAAGCATGTTATGAATAACTTCTCTTTATGTACCATTTTTGGAATTGGATTTGCTCTGCCTTTCCAAAATATGAAATCTCTGCTCAAATAGTGGTCAAGAACTTTCAGTTTTATTCTCTAGAAGAAAAAAAGAAAAGAAAAAAGAGAAAAAGAAGAAGAAATATCTGTGCTCATGGAAGAAGTATTATATTTATCTGCCATGTTTTGAAAATCATGTGAAAAATAGAAAGCCAAATTGCTGGATCTGATGTTTTTCATGATTGGGGGGGGGTGGCCAAGGCTACATGTAGATTATTAGCAGACTCTGATACCAGTGCAATGGGGTAAACTGTCAGTTACTGCCTTTTTCCAAATCAAGTCAACAAAATCACTTGTGTTTCCAAGCATAGTCCCACTTACCTGTGCATCGGGCATTGATATTTTCTTTCTGATCTGAATTTTGCCTATCAAATTTCAACTTTTTGACCAACACTGCAGTTTATAAAAGGAGATCATGAAATAAGAATTTTTCCCTTGTGGAATCTAAATTCTCAGGATGAATGAAAACCAGGAACTAGTTATATTGGGAAACTTAGAATTTTTACCCTCTCACATGCCAAAAAAGGTGCTGTTGCTGCCAATGGACTTGTTTCAAAAGATGAGAAAATGTTATCGTTGAGCCCAGAGTAAATGTTATTTCAAAACGGTATTGTTACAATTTACGTTTTTTTGCTTTAAGCCACAACTTAACAAGAACATGTCCAGCCCACATGGTTTTACCAAGAACTCCAATTGTGCATGGCTTCTTTTGCTTGGCAGTCCAGAAAAGTAAATATTTAGATTACTTCAAAACTTGGCTCTTTTGTAACAACAAATTGAGTTTTGCTAAAATCCTGTCCATTTCAAATGGATCATTCTCAAAAAAAAATTACACAGTCAAAACAATTTTCAGGTCATTTTAAAAGTAAAAGTATATATAAGCTTTATTTTCTATAATAATCTTTAATATATTCTAACTTTATTTGACCTCATGGAAGCAAAAATACGTTATCATCATAATGTTACAATAGTTTTCTTTAATTCCTTTCAAAGGGAACTACTTTAGGAGTGAGGTTTGGTAATATCAGATACTTCTTTCTATATTAGCAGAATCTTTCATTAAATTATTTTGCCCTCATTAAAAAGAATTCAATGAAAGATTCTGCTGAGAGAGAAAGAGCTCTCTATATGTTATGGATAATAATATTCTCTAGTACCATTTTTCATCATGATAGAAACACTTTTTTGTAATATTATGAAGAAGTTATTCCTAAGTTTGGAAAATGGTGCATTCTAAAATATGCCTTACAGATTTGAGGGCTTGTGAGCATGTTTAATTTTTACTTTATTTTTAAATATTCACTTTGATATGATATTCATTTTTCCATGCCTCTTGACTTACTCCAAGGAATTTAGCCCTCAAATCACTGTCTTATTTTTATGGTTGTTTAAACAGAATATGAAATTAAATGCTTGAAAATGCTTACAGTAGCTGAATTTATCATTGACTTTCAAGTGTTTATAAGTATAATCAGAATAGAAGACTAAAATAAAGGTGGTAAATTCACACTGTATAAACATCTTCTTTTACATACATATTCAAACAGTTGCCTATGAAGAAGCAAAAATGTACTTATCAAATACTTCCTCTTGAATATAATCTGTAATTGATATTATCATATAATAATTCTTCACAACAGATACTTCACATCTTCTGAAAATTTGTTTCTGTCTTAAATATCTTATAGTCAAAAGTCCAAGATCTTAGAACATGTCTTTTTTAATGTGCAAAAATGTTTATGGCTGTAACGGTTCCAACAAGATTTCAAAATTTTGATGCAAATATACTGTGGGGAATAGCAGACAGCACTATACAAAACTACAAACAATCCTGATATTCCATAGCAGCAGTTTTTATTGAGTGTTCTATACAACAGACGGATAGTAGATAATCAGAAACAGTTAACTTCTGAAGGTTTTCAGTTGTTGAACAACTTAAAAGCAAAAAGAGTAATTGTAAATTAACATCAATAATCATGAATTCTCATTCTCTCGTTTAGTGTGGTGACATTTCAAGCTTTTAGGACATATTTTTAATTTGTGGTGTTTGGTCACGCATGCCCTTCATAGTCCTTGACAAGTATAAATAAGCCTTTGAAGTAATGAAATATCTTGCTATTGGAATAATAGTGATATAGCTACAGAATAATTTAACTCCCTTGAAACCAGAAGGTCAAATATTTTACATTTAATCCTTTAAATTGAGTTTCATGCCATTTATTCAGATTTTGACAAGGTCTTATAGTGCAGGTTTCTATATACTCCATGTGAATATTGAATATTTTTGGACATTGTTGAAGACTACAGAATGTTCACTATTATTATTCAACAGGGGAAAATAACAAACATCCCAGTATCAGTGAGTTAATTAATCACCAGAAATATTTATGTGGTATTTAAAAACAGATTTCAGTTTGCAAGACAGATTCATCATGCAAAGTGTACTAAGTCCTACTTCAAATATTTTGATAAGATCCATGAAATGAACCACAAAAAATTTTTACTGTGCTATTGCCATATGTCAAACTCATTGCTGGGCATTGAGTGTACACAGTAGGCTTGGCGTTCAAAACCTCTGTCCTCACAATGTGGAAATATATAGAATGTTCTAAGAATTTGGATATGACCAGGGTGGTTAAACAATTATATGTCTATTTTACAAATTTAATTTTAAAGTGTATAAAACAATGCAAATGAATTCAAACTGGCTGGTTGCTCTTGCATAACCATTCTAGGGAAAACTTTGTAAAACCTATATAAAATATTAATTAAGTATTCTTAATAATAAAAATAGCGTTTATTATTTGACTAATGCTCAACTCGAAACTGTCACTGTGATTTTAGATTAAAAAAATGTACGTACCATTAACGATTAAAATTTTTATTCTGGCATATTTCCACCAGGGGGCACTAGCCCTTTCTAAATTGTAAATGTGCCAATCTGACAAATATTTATCTACAAATAATTTGTTAGTCTACAAGTTAAATTTTTTTAAAAAAATGTTTATTGTTGAGAGAGATAAAGAGAAAGAGCGAAAGAAGGGGAGGGGCAGAGAGAAAAGAAAGGTGGACAGAGGATCCGAAGTGGGCTCTGCACTGACAGCAGAGACCCAAATATGGGGCTCGAATTCATGAACCTTGAGATCATGAACTAAGTTCCATGCTTAACCCATTGAGTCACCCCGGCACCCCTAAAAGTTAAGCTTTTGAGTAAAAATTCATTGCTTTATTCCAGCATATTTACGTCTAAATTAGATTAAATTAGATTTAAAAATGCCCTTTATGAAATCAGCTTTTAGAATGCTTCACTCTATTTAATCAACAACTAAAATTTATACTATTATGTCAAAAGCCAAAAGGATTTAATTAATTATCCTTTACATAGTAAAGAAAATATTTTCCTTAACTGAAATTAGTGGATTAAGTAATTGTTCAAGTAAAAACGATAAATCCTAATTCAAATGGATCAAAAGAATTTAGGGATTTTGAGTTAGAGTATATATGAAAAATAAATTATAGTTTTTGTCGTCTATTCATGAGGCCCTAGACTCTGCTAGTTCCATTATTATATCAAAATTCTGGTATGTATTATTGTAAATTATTTGTATGATTACAGGAGTTAAATGTTTTCTCACCATAAGATATACAGTATTAATATGTATAGCTCCTAGAATTAGAAATATTCCCTAAGTTTAAAAAAGTTGATTTTCAGGTTGCATTTGGTTTTCTATTCTTATATCTATAAGAAAAAATGTGTTAGTATGTTTTCGTGGAACAACCTCACTGAAACATTAGTTTATTTATAAGTGTTATTTAAAATAGAGGTTGCTATTCTTGTAATTTTAATAAAAGATCATCAAGGTGTACTACAAAAGTAACACAAACAGCAGCAGATACTCACCGTCTAAAGTGCAGATAATTACATTGCTTGAAAGATCCATCTTAAGATAATAAGTAGGAAAGCAGAAGTCTACAGCTTAGATCAAGAGAAAGCATCGCTTAGTGTTAATCTCTTAAACACTTAAAAGCCTCTATCACTTTTAAATGACAAATTAGTTATAGGGTCCTCTGTAAATCTCTAGGCTGATAACCCTTTTGATTTCTTAATCTTTGTAACATTGCTGTAACTGTAGGTATAAGATTAACATGGCCTTACAGGTTTCAAAATTTAATCAATCAAAAAAACAAGGGCTTACTGAGCATCCGTAAGACACCCAGATAATCCCACCATGATAGAATTAGAACTCCTCCGAGTCAGACCCTAGTTTTTCATTCTTGTTCTGTATCAAATTATCAACTTTCTTTTTAAACGATGTAAAAAAAAAACAAAAAAACCCACACACACAAACTCTCTTGTTCATTCAAACAAGCAGTTATAATTTATTTTAAGGGGGTGTGAATGTATATTTATTTCATATATTTAACATGGACAAGAACAAGGTAGGAGAAAGAAGGTGGAATATGGCTATAAATTACTGTAAGTGTATGTTAGTGGTTTCAGAGTACATTTTCTATTTATTCATATGTTCCACATTTTTGAAAGCTCACTGTGTAACATGTACTATGCCATACACTGAAGATATTATGGAAAATGAGACAGTATGTGCCTATCTCTCAGCAGAATATTAGCAAAAGATTTAAGGAGAGAGGCTATGATGAGTTCCCTTCTTCGAAAGTGGATATTCCAAACAATAAGTTCCAAAAAGGTTTCAATGGAATGCTATGGGTTGTCTACATCGAGCACAGCCTGCAGTCCCCATGATTCTACTCTATGCGTTGTCTTGAGCTATTTTGTGAATCTAAATTGGAGGTGACTGGTTGACATGCAGATTCTGTCATATCTGGTAGAGATCCAAATGACTTCCTACTCCCAAATTCTTCTTTTCCTTCTTCCCCATCGCAAAACCAGTTTTGCCTCTATTTGTACATTTATTTCAACATATCTTTATGTTCTCTGTAGTTTTTCTACACTTTTGTGAACTGGTATAATATATATAATGTTTGCCAACTCTGGTTCCCTCATGAATGGAATAAAATCTTTAACACAGATTCATTTTTCTATCCATATGACAGTCACGATTTTGCCTCATTTTTGAAAATTATCTTTTAACATGATACTTGGATTGGATAGGAGAGTTTGAATCTCAGGAGTTTGCTAGTAGCAGGCACCTGAATTCATGGGAGCGGAGCGGATGATATCTCCCAGGGAAAGTGGATATAGAAGGAAAAAAAGATTCCTCCAGAATCTCGAGGAAGGCTACAATTTAAGAAGCAAGGTTTTGGAAGGATTCCGTTATGTCAAAAAAAATTTCCCATTTAAATTCTATTAATGCAATTTTTATTTCTCAGTTCAGATTATGGTTTTCATTGTAGGAACACAGAGAGTATATCGTTATAGGAATTTAGAATTCCAGATTTTAAAGCTGAATTTGTAAACTAGATCACATCAAGGATAGTGGTTTTCAACTGCCAGCCTTGGGATTATATGTGAGATTTTAAAAGCTCATGACTTGATTCCATCCCTGGAGATTTTGATTTAGCTGATTCAAGGTGGGGCCTGGGATGTTTATAAAGGTTTCCTGGTAATGTATGGCCAAGGTTGAGAAACACCGATCTAGAAAGGGAGGGTGAGGATGCTAAGGAAAATGAGGAAGTAATAGTGAGGGTGCTTGAGGAGGTAAGGAGATGGAGGATAGAAGAAGTAGTCTAAGAAAAAAATTTCAAAGGAAATACAGCTGTTATAAATGTTTAAATGGTTGTCAAGCAATGTTCAATTTTCCTTGATACATAGAAAAATAGGACATTAAATGGAGACCTTTTAGGCTTCCACTAAGAAAGAAACTTAAAAATTTTAAATGTATTAAAATAGTATATAGACTGCTTTGCAAAATAGCTGAGTCAACACGTAAGCATTCGAGGATATCTAGCATAGTTCTTTCTCTGACACAATACCGTAAATGTATCCCAATCAGTCATCTTTTTCAAAAACAGACTGACTATCGTAAAGAATGGCACTGTGAAAGAAAATTGAAAAGACCCATTGAATATGTTCATTATCTGCAGGATTTAATACCTACCTCATATTCTACATCCCAATCATGATAAATCCTGTGCTATCAGCTTTCTGTTTCTCAAGGTCAAGATAAAGTCATTCTCATAACACGCTAGTGTCTCAGTCGGACTCGGGTCACTAATTTGAAAAGGACTCTAGGGAGATGAGGCAGAGTAGAATGCCACTGAGCAGAACATCCAGAAAATTTCAAAAGCATATAAGTTATGCTGGGCTCATAACTAATGGTAAAGAGATATCCATGTAGCTTTTTGGTTCTGTGGGAGTCTATAGCAAGATAACAATAAAAAAGACAAAGAATTTAAAAATAGCTTGCAGCACATCAAAAAACATAAACTACCTTGAAGGGGCTCCTGGATGGCTCAGTTGGTTGGGCTTTAGACTTCGGCTCAGGTCAAGATTTCAAGGTCTGTGAGTACAAGTCCCATGTCAGGCTCTGTGCTGACAGCTCAGAGCCTGGAGCCTGCTTCAGATTCTGTCTCCCTTTCTCTCACTCTCTGTCCCTCCCCCACTCAGAGTTACCTGTATTTCTCACTCTTTCACTCAAAAATAAATAAACATCATGGGGCGCCTGGGTGGCTCAGTCGGTTAAGCGTCCAACTTCAGCTCAGGTCATGATCTCACGGTTGGTGGGTTTGAGCCTTGCATCGTGCTCTGTGCTGACAGCTCAGAGCTGGAGCCTCCTTCAGATTCTGTATCTCCCTCCCTCTCTGACCCTCCGCTGCTCACGCTCTCTCTCTCTCTCTCAGAAATAAATAAAACATTAAAAAATTAAAAAATAAACATCAAAATAAAACAAATCATGAACTACCTTGGGAAGGCAGATGGGGGGCGGGCAGGGAGGTGTGGCACGGCTTGAATCTTGGAACAGAAGGGACAATAACAAGGATCTCTTCTGCTGTGAATATTTCCTAAGAGCGTGAAGTGGAAAGTCTTGTTGGTGACAAAACAGCCTCTTAGTCACACCTGCTGCTCAAATTCTAATTACTGTCAGTTTTGCTTTTCCCCAAATAAAAAACTGATACCTGTATATTGGTGGCACAAATAACTTACTTCCTTGTCTTCCTATTTATTGTAAGCTATCTCTTAAATGTCTGCTTTATTAAAGGAGTACTCTAAAAATAGCATTTTAAAGTAAATTTCAAGTACACAATTAATTATTACTAACTATAGTCACCATGCGGTAAATTAGATCTCCAGAAGGTTTGTACTCTTTGCCCAGCATACCCCCATTTGCTCCTCTCTTCAACCACTGACAACTACCTTTCTACTCTCTTATCCTAGGAGTCTAATTTTTTTTAGATTCTACTTACGAGTGAGATCACAGAGTATTTGTTTTTCTGTGCCTGGCTTATTTCACTTGGAATGATGCCCTTTTGCTTCATCTACTTTATTGCAAATCGCAGGGTTTTCTTTCTGTTTAAAACTAAGTAAGACTCCCTTGTATATTCCTCCATTCTTCCTAATGGGCACTTAGATTGTTTCCAAACTGTGGCTATTGTGAATATTGCTGTAGTGAACATGAGAGTGCAGGTTCTCTTCAAGTTACTGATTTCATTTCCTCTGGATACATGCCGTGAGGTGGGATTACTGAACTACATGGTTCTATTTTTAAAAAAGAAAATGGGGGCGCCTGGGTGGCTCAGTCGGTTGAGCGTCCAACTTCGGCTCAGGTCATGATCTCACATGAATTTGGGCCCGCTTTGGACCTGCAGCTGTCAGCGCAGAGCATGCTTAAGATCCTGTCTCCTTATCTCTGTCCCTCCTCCCCCCTCACGCTCGCTCTCAAATATGTTAACATTTTTTAAAAAAAGAAAATAAAACAAAAAATAAGATTATGAGTTAAAAAATAATGAAAAAAGTCATAGTAAAGGAGGCAGAGAATAGAGTGGTTGTCGCAGGGATTGGAGAAAGGAACACGAAGAGTTATTGCTCAATTTTTCAGTTTTGCAGGATAGAAAGATCTGTGTGATGGGTGATGGCTGTGGTACAACAATGTGAATGTACTTAATGCTACTGCACACTTAGCAATGGTTACAGTGAAAGGTTTTACATTGTGTGTATTTTATCACACCTGATATAAGTAATGTAAAATAATTTTTAATTTAAAATTAAACTAAGCAATGACAAAATAGAATTTTTAGTCTTCCTTCATAATTTGTTTCTCAATTTATATTTATATAAACATTTTAGTGATTTCTTTTTAAATTTTACTTGCCTGAATACTCGAAAATAACCTTTGTACCTTTTTTTAAATCTCTTTTTCTGGTCTGTTTTTCTTAATTGAACATTGTGGGTTATTTTCTTTACAAAATCAGCTTTTGTAGTTAAATGCCGGTGCTTATTGAGCTGTGTTCAGTTGAAAGCAACTAACAAGATTTATGCTCAGTCCAGAGTAAAACTTACTAGACCAGCACTCTGATCTTGGTATCTATTTTACTTTAGTTTAAAAAAATGTAAATTCAACTCTTCTCTCATTTCAGCAAGAAAGACAAAGCTATTACATATTTAAGTTCCCTCTTTTCTCCATGAAAGGATGTGGTTAATAAGAAAAATGAAATTGTTACTGAAATAAAACCTGATTAAGCTTCTCTGATGAAGTCACTCATAATTTTATTATACTTATACTGTCAATTAGTTAAAGTATTATGTAGTACGGATACTAACTTTTTGATGCTATTTCTATACATAAAATATGGGTTCACCTTTAATCAGCTGTAATGTACATAGTGGGGCACCTGGGTGGCTCAGTCAGTTAAGCATCGTACTCTTGATTGCTGCACTGATAATGATCTCATGGTTGGGGGGTTTGAGCCCAGCATGGGGCTTTGGGAGCTGACAGCATGGAGCTCGCTTGGGATTCTCTCTCTTCCTCTCTTGCTGCACCTCCCTTACTCTCTCTCCTTCAAAATAAACACATATTTAAAAAAGTATATAGAGGGGCGCCTAGGTGGCTCAGTTGGTTAAGCGTCCGACTTTGGCTCAGGTCATGATCTCATATCCTGGGTTTGAACCCCCCATCGGGCTTTGTGCTGACAGCTAGCTCAGAGCCTGGAGCCTGTTTCAGATTCTGTATCTCCCTCTCTCTCTGATCCTCCCCTGCTCACACTGTTTCTCTCTCTCTCTCAGAAATAAATAAAACGTTAAAAAAATTATTTATAAAAAAAGTATATAGAACATAAAAATGAATAATCCATTCTTTCCCTCTCCTTCCTTCCTCCTTCTATCTTTCTTCCCCTCCTTCCCTCCATGCTTTTGGATATATCTTCATTCTTTCTATTACTTTGCCTTATTCCCTCATTATCTTCTCTCTTTTAGTTTTTACTTTTCTTCTTTTATGTCTTTGGCTTGACTTAGAACAACTTTACAAAGGGTCTAGTCACCCTGAAGGCTACTTTCCTTAACCTATCAATACAAATATAATTAAATATACCTATCAATGATAAGAAGAAAACATTTATATTATGGATAGCTCCCTTCTGAACTATCTTCCCTGTTTTTATCTTCCTTGGTATCTTTAGGATATAGAGAATTACATCTACCATCTTAAAACTCTCTTTATTTTACAAATTTCCAGGATATAACACATGGCTTTTTCATTCCTCTCTAATTTAAAAGCCTCTCAACCTCATTCTTTTTACCTTTCTGGTATTTTCCTGTCATTTCCTCCCCCATTCCTTTCCCCAAAGCTCTCTTTTTTCATTTTCATTCTTTTAATAAACTCAAAAATTCAACTTTAATTTATACGCCAGTAGCTTATAATTTAGCATCTCCTGATAATTTGTGCCTACCCCAAGCATGCATTTTTTGATTATGACAGACTGCCTAACTCTTTCTCTTTCACTTTCCATGGAGAAGCAGCGTATTACTAATCTTTCTAAGACTGTTTGCTCATTTTTAAAATAGAAAGAATAATAGTACCTGCATCCTAACATCTTGTAAATTAAATCAAATACTGCATTCGTAGCACTTTTACAAGTGCCTGGGACAGAGTGAGGTCTTCAGTACATGATACCTGGTGTTGTTGCAGTTGTAGACATCAGTTGTCCTCGTGTGGAGTCTTTATTACCTTTGGCTTAGACTATGAAAGTATTTTTCTAACTGTATTTATTTTTTCAAGTCTGATGAGTGATTCATTAAGCATTGTATTTTAAAAATAATCTTCTAAATACCATTTTTATCCTTTGACTCCACTCCTCAAAAAGCACAAAAAAGTACTGATTCTTGATGTTTCCAAATATTACATAAACATTATTTTCTGACCATTAAGAACTGAGTGTTTGTTTCTCCCTCAAATTTGAATGTATGTCTCTCTCTCCCTCTTTCTGCAAGGGCTTGCACTGAAGAAAGGCTAGGTGAAACATAGCAAGAAGCTGGCCATTTGCATCCTGAGAAGAGGACTCTCATCAGGGACCAAATTCCCTGGCACCTTGATGTTGGACTTCTCAGCCTCCAAAACTGTGAGAAGATAAACTTCTGTTGTTCAAACTACGCACATTGTGGTATTTTGTATATCCAGCTGAGCAAGCGAAGACTCTGACCGTAGTGATACTTCCTGAATTTTAATTTTCCATCATGAAAAATTTTCAAATATACATATTTGATCTTTGTAACTTTTCTGTGCTTTTGAACTGCGTTTCATAGCATGTCACTTCCACTGAGTTTAATTATTAAAATAGGAAGCAGTTGTTGGGAAGAGACAAATGGAGATAAAGCATGACACAAAGCAGAATAGATACTGTGTTCTTTTGCAAAGAGTCATGAGAGTAATCAAAATTAGCTTGGGTTCTCTCTGGAACTACATTTTCTGTTATTGTTGTTTATCATTCACTACTGTTTTATTACATTTTTATTGAAGTATAATTAACATACAATGTTATATTAGTTTCAGGTGTAACACGTATTGATTTGACAATTCTGTACATCACTCAGTGCTCACCACGATAAGTGTAGTCACCATCTGTCACCATACAATGCTATTATAATATTGTTGACTTGATTCCCTGTGCTGCACTTTTCATTTCCATGAATTATTTATCTTATAACTGGAAGTTTGTATCTCTTAATCTATTTTTTCTATTTCTTTTCTATTTCCTACCACCCACCTCCCCTCTGGCCAACATCAGTTTGTTCTCTGGGCTACATTTTATAATATTTTAGGAGAGAGACAACAGACCCCCTAAGAATGGTTAATTGGAATGTACTCCATAAATTTACTCACTAATTGGGGCACCTGGGTGGCTCAGTCAGTTAAGCGTCTGACTTTGGCTCAGGTCATGATCTCACGGTTCGTGGGTTCAAGCCCCGCACAGGGCTCTGTGCTGACAGCTAGCCCAGAGCCTGGAGCCTGTTTCAGATTCTGTGTCTCCTTCTCTCTCTGACCCTCCCCTGCTCACACTGTCTCTCTCTCTCTGTCAGAAATAAATAAAACATTAAATTTTTTTTAATTGTCTCATTAATTGACTTAGGAGTTGTGAAAACTATGTAACACAAGGTACTAAGAACTGTTAGGAATTTACTCAAGGGATACAGGAGTGCTGATGCATAGGGGCACATGTACCCCAATGTTCATAGCAGCACTCTCAACAATAGCCAGAACATGGGAAGAGCCTAAGTGTCCATCAACTGATGAATGAATGGATCAAGAAGATATGGTTTATCTACACAATGGAATACTACATGGCAATGAGAAAGAATGAAATCTGGCCATTTGTAGCAACATGGATGAAACTAGAGGGTGTTATGCTGAGTGAAATAAGTGAGGCAGAGAAGGACAGATACCATATGTTTGCACATATAGGTGAATTAGGAGGAAGTTAATGGAGGGTAATGCAGGAGAAGGGGAAAAATAGTTGGAGAGAGGGAGGGAGACAAACCATGAGAGACTCTTGAATGCTGAGAACAAACTGAGGGCTGATGGAAGTGGGGGAGAGTGGAAGGGGGATGATGGGCATGGGGGAGGGCACTTGTGGGGATGATCACTGGGTGTTATATGGAATCCAACTTGACAATAAACTATTTAAGAAAAAAAAGAAAAAAGTAGTGATGGAAACTAACAGACAATAACAAAACTTGCATTTATATTGAGAAAAACAAATTGAATATCATATTTTAAAACTCAATGCAGACTAGATTATAAGAAACGTCATTTTTTAAAGAAGAAACACCCTTCAGTTAAACTATAAAACATGCTGTCTTTTTATTTAGAAATTTTCTATTTATTGAAAGAGATCTTTTAATCTTAATTTAACATAAATTTTATTATATGCTTCTGTGCTTAAGTAAAAAAGAAAAATTAGCCAATAGTTCAAAATATTACTACATTTTTGATGTTCAGAGTCTACATAATTTTTCAAGTCATCAGCAATGTTTATTTTTCTCACTGTATGGTCTGATTTGTCATCAGATACATTGGTGATGCAGCAGTTCTTTTAAAATTCCATAAGCAAATTAAACTTACTAGTAGTGTGTTCCTAAACAAGATTCGTAATTAAGTAGAGCTAGTCTACTTTTGAATCCTCTTAAGTAGTATTAGTAAACACCCTTGATCACCACCTTTCTTATCCTTTCTTCACCATGATTTGACTTCTACGGGTCAAAAGATTACATCACTACCAATCCTTGGATACTTTCATAAGTTGAAACCCAACAGACAAGATTTGATTCTGGATAACCTGATGCTTGAATATGCTTTAATAATGAAAAACTGATGAAATTGTTGCCTTTCTGACACTGATAGTAAAACGTTTTCAACTCTAGGATGTTGTTGATTAAAAGATATGTCCCAGTTCAACAAGTTAAAAGTTCAAAAGAACTGTGTCTTTCTGTCTATGAAATTTGGTAGATATCATTGAAAACTTTCTTCCATCTCAAGTATAGAAATCAAAAGGCATCAAATATTTATTTATTTATTTAAAAGTTTATTTTGAGAGAAAGAGAGAGAGCATTTGAGCAGGGTAGGTACAGAAGAAGAGNAGATATCATTGAAAACTTTCTTCCATCTCAAGAAAAGAAATCAAAAGGCATCAAATATTTATTTATTTATTTATTTATTTATTTATTTATTTAAAAGTTTATTTTGAAAGAAAGAGAGAGAGCATTTGAGCAGGGTAGGTACAGAAGAAGAAGGAGAGAGAAAATCGCAAGCAGGCTCCATGCTTTCAGCTCCCAAAGAGCAATGTGGGGCTAGAACCCATGAACTGAGAGATCATAACTTGAACTAAAATCAAAAGTTGGACACTCATCCGATTAGACCACCCGAGCGCCCCTAAAGGCATTAAATATTTAGTTGGAGGACTAGAGAGCAAGAAAGGTAGAAAATAAAAAAAGCTTCTAGGGTACATATATTATCTATAACAAAGAAAATAGACAGGTCCCTGAAAGTGTTAATAGAACCTGATTGCTACAAGTAAACTCAGGTTAGAGGGGAACTATTGGAGGAAAGTTGGGGTAGAGTCAGGATACAAAAGGGAAATAGCATTCATTCACCAGGCTGTTACATGGTGGACATTACATAGATGTTTTACACATTTCATTTATCTAATCCTTACAAAATTTCTATGAGATAGGTGTCATTTCCACATTATGATTATGAAGCTGAGTCACATTAATTGAGTCACATTATGTAAAAGTCACACCATAACATACCAGAAGTGTCAATACCAGTATTTAGATGCATGAACTTGCATATTACTCTACTTTGGCCTAGAACATTGTTTCACATCTTCTTTTTGGATGAATACTATCAATTAATTCCAAACACATTTCCATACTTAACTTCTCTTATTGCATTGATTCTTAAAGAATGAGCTGGGAGAGAGACAAGAGAGACTTAATCTGGAAATTCTCCTGCACAGAGATACCAATCCTGTCAACCACTTCCTTTGAGAATGGTTAACAAATACATAATGCATTTCAACAAAGATAATTATATCCATATTAAAGAAAAAAAATCATAGGGGCACTTGAGCGGCTCAGTCTGTTAAGCATCTGACTTTAGCTCACGTCATGGTTAGTGAGTTCCAGCCCTGCCTGGGGTTCTGTGCTTCAGAGCCTGGAGCCTGTTTCTGATTTCTGTGTCTCCCTCTCTCTCTGCCCCTCCCCTACTCATGCTCTGTCTCTCTCTGTCTCAAAAATAAACTATAAAAAAATTTAAAGAAAAAAATCGTATAAATATAAAATTGTCAAATGTTTAAGACAACAGTTGCATTTAAGATATCAGTCTAAGAAGTGCAACCTATTGCATTATTCATCTAAAATAAACACTTGTCAAAGGTAGATGAGAAAGGAGAGTATATGGAAGAGATAAATGAAGAAGGGAGTGTATCAGTTTGCACTATAAACATGAGAGACTGACTCACCCTTCACTGACTTTGTTGGGATCAGACAGGAATGGAAAAAGCAAGCTGATAATAATGACCTAGACGATTATCATCATTTTCATTGTCATTATAGCTACATGAATACTTATTATGGGTCAGGAACTATGCTATTTACTTTATAAACATTAACTTGTTCAATCCTCACAAGAAACTTATTACTAACAGTGAATAACCAAATCTAATGGAAGGATTTATCCAATTAAAAAAAAAAACTCATTTTAAGGCAGAATTCACAGCTCTTAGACATAATAAGTGAAATCTGTTATTGTTCCCAAAACACATGATAGATTACATTAAAATTTGTAAGAAAAGCCTCTCTGAGTTAAAAGGCTTTTGAAAATGGTTTCATGAATTTAAAATATTTGATTATTAGGTGAAATGTGGGAGGAAAGACACCATGGATTTTAACTCCTTTCACTGCAGTTCCATGGGCTGCTGTCCAGCGGCTTGGAGAGAACGAGAATGTTAGAGAAAGATGTTCTTTAAGTTCTGTCTCAAGGAAGAGGGCTTCACAATCTCCTCACAGGATTTAATGGAGCCACAAGAAGCTCATGGAGGACTGTGCTAATAATGAAAAACTTCTTTCTCATTTTTGTTGTGCAGTTTTTATATACACATTTTGGACTAAAAAGGGAAATATTCTATCTTAAAAAATTTTTTTGATGATTTTTCATTTTTGAGAGAGAGACAGAATGTTAGTAAGGGAGGGACAGAGAAAGGGAGACACAGAATCCATAGAAACCTCAGGCTCTGGGCTGTCAGAACAAAGCCCAGCGTGCGACTTGAACTCACCACCAGTAGATCATGACCTGAGCCAAACCTGGGTGCCTCAAAAGGGAAATATTTTAATTTGAGGAAAAATATAAAATATATTCCACCTAAACTTTTGGAAATCAGATTAGTGATTCCTCTATGCTCTGCTCTAGGTAATACATTAGGCACTGGGTCAAGTTTAAATATCCAAATCTTTCCACTTCTGCCTTCAGGAAACTTCTAATCCAGCATTCATCCCTGAGGCAGGAAGATATAATAACTGGAGTCTAGGAAAGGCTGTATGGATTCTACTATCTGTTTACGTTATTAGAATCTTACCTTAGTTCCACTGGCTGCACTTTATTTTGCTTAAAATGACTCATCCCAATTCTGATTTTAATGGTGTGTGTCTAGCACAAGCCATCAATTGTTCTTATTAATCCACAGGTTGGTAGTGAACATTGACATATATGTTGGGAAAATAAATAAGACTTAATGAATGTTTAAATTGAACCATGACCTTGAAGGGCTAGTGTAATATTGATAATTTGTCACTTCAAAGTTGAACATTATCTGAATATAAACCCAAGGATCTGTATATGGAAGATAACTTCCCATTCCTAAAATACATCATTTGATAGTAACAACGTTTAATAGACACCTACACCAAGTTAATGACAATCATTTGTTTCCTTAAAGATGAGAAAGCTTCCTGGCAGGAATCATTGTTACTGTGAAATTAGATTTCCCTAAATTGTTGTTACTCACTTTTTTAATTAGTAGTTGACTCTTATTTATTTTATGATAATCTATTATTTCATGAGTTACGTGCTGAATCTGCTTCATGGAGACTGCTCTGTTACAGCTTTAAGTGCAGTGTTTATCTTTAGTGCCCCAACTTTCCTTCTTACTGAATGCAATAAAGATTTAAAAGTATTCTAAAAGCAAAATTCATGTATAATGTTTTTCATGCTGTAAGATTCTTTAAACAAAAATCAATTAAGCTCAACAAGCTATTATTAAAAATTGGCTTTGAACTCAGGACTATATCACATGGGAGAGAGAGTCTGAGTATAGGAAGGGGTCAAAAGAAATTATTACCAGCTGTTAATTTATTCTTTACCAGTTGTAATTTATTCTTTCCATGGGGAGATGGAGCATACGTCACAAATGTTCACATGGATATGAGTTTATATATGATGAATATACATACAAAGCACATATGTGTACAAGTGTATGCATATACACATATTCACATCCATTTATATATGTACATATGTGTTCAATAGTTCAAGGTACTGAAAAAATTTGTATCCTAAAGTAAATGGGACAGAGGTTTTTGGTTTTTGTTCTGTTTTGTTTTGGTTTTTTAATTTTTTAATGTACTATGTTTTAAAAGGAAGTATCGTGCCAAGGTTATAACTGTTAACTGTGCATAGAGTCTTCAAAGTTTTATATTTTTAATTTCTCTACTGAAAACATGAATGAAATGCTTTAATTAGAAATTTCATAGAAATGGTTTTTTAACCCAAAATATACAGAAAAGATATTTATATGATCACAGTACTTTCTCTCTTGCTAAATTTTATCCAAAATAGTTTTGTTGTGTAACTCTAACGTTTCCCATGTTGAGTACTAACATTTCTTATATAAAACTTCTATCAGACTCAGAGCACATGAATCATTCATAGCACAGCTAGCTTTCATCCCCACCTCCCCAAATCCAAGATACTGGTGTGGGAATGTAAATTGAAAGATGTCCAGGACAGAAACTGTAAGCTTAAACTAATGATATACTCCTAATGATTTCATTAATCATAGTATTTCCACATTGGAAGAGGCTTTAATCTAGTCCAAGAACCTATCCAAAGCCAGAGTCCTTTCCAGAACATGTCACACGTATTGCCATGTAGCTTCTTTTTGAATTAACTGCCTCACAAGACAAACCTGTCTAATAATAGATATCTCAAATTGTTAGAATTCTTCAAGAACTCTCCTAAAATTTCTGCTTGCTTGTCCTAATCCCACTTTTTATACATACGCTTTAAATATTTAAAGTCAATAATCATATTCCCTTCTATATCTCTTGCAGAGGCTAAATAAATCCTGTATCATCATACTATTCATCGTGTGACTTGCTATCCGGACCTCTTGAGGTGTCTTACTTAGTTGCCTTCCTGGGGGCATATTTCAATTGGTTGATGTCTCTTTAACATGGAACATGACTTAACTCAATGCCTTGGTTTGGGCAGAGTATAGCTTCAGATAGCAAAGCCCTTTTATGGTACTTGTACTTGTGAAATATAAACTTGCACTGGGTTTTTCATGAATATTTCATACTGCTGATTCTTAGTGCGTTTTTGTCAAATAAAATCCTTTCACATACATTTATGGTAAGCCCAGATTCTCCCATTTTGTAGTTGAGATGAGAAGCGAGCAAAGAAAGGAGAACAAAGAACAGTGTGATAGAGTTTAAGAAGGAAGAGCAGCTCACAGCGTGTAATACAGCAGGAGACTGAGGAAGACAAGGACTGCAGAGAAGGAGATTTGACCCAGGGAGGTCAGTGCACTCAAGCTTAAGATAGTAACTTCAGTACAAATAAAGTGAAATAATACAGATATTAAGAGATTAAGGAGTGAATAGAGTAAGTATGAGAAATTCTTTCAAGGATTTGGCATTAAAAAGCAAGGAAGGATGCAGTTCTGACCAAAAAAAAAAGTGCTCCTGTGGTTTGTGTTTTTGTTTTGTTTTGCTTTTTCTTAGGACAGAGGAGACAGGAAACAAGTTTATAGCAATGGAGAAGGAGCCAGGGACTATTCTGCCTTTTATAGTTATAGTTATTTGTGTGCTGACATTCTCTGTGCACTGTTATAAGCATCTTGAGAGCGGGACTGATTCCCATTCGGCTTCTTAGCACTGTGTCATTCACATAATAGGCGCAACACAGATATTTGTTGAATTGAATTGTGTCATTTCTCCCAATGGGTATGTTTCTTCAAAGATTGCTGTGAGTAATTCTGCAATCACAGCAGCAACTTTATTTCATTTTCTTGTTTGTTTCTACCTTGGTCTATAAAAAATGAAATAAGAAGTAGAAAGGAGAAAAAAACAATTAAAGAAGGAAAAATTATGGAAACATATCAGCAACTTTTTGTTTTTTGGTATTCTTCAGCATCTGGATAATATATAAAGTTGAGAGAAAGGAAAGATCATCAAGGGAATGAATGTAAATAGACAAAAGAAGAGGAATGGGGACTGAGCCTTGAGGCACTCCAATATTAAGAAGTGAAAGAAAGAACAATTAAAGTAGTTCGGAAATGAACAGCCAGGGAGGGAGGGAAACAAATAATGTGATTCTCTGAGTCAAAAGAAGGTATATAAAGAGGAAGAAATGATCTCAGTTCAAGTAACATAACGGGGAACTAACGATTACCTTCAGCAACCTGGAGGTCATTGGTGACTTTAAAATAAAGTTTCAAAATATCCAGATATCACATACCATGGTGACAAAGACTGTGTGCCGTTTTTTCTAGTCACTTTGAGATTGGGCTACTTGCCTCCTTTTGCCATTCAAGGACTATACATTAGTATATTCATCAATATTGGTATCTGCATTATTCATGAATTCATTTCCCAAATACTTGAAAAGCACCTACTGTATAACAGGTACTGCGTTAACCCTTTGAGATACTGCAGTGAATAAGGAATGTCTGAGATTTGCTTTCATGGAGCTTATAGTCTATGGTGGTGTAAAACTCCCTTGAGCCAAAAGGTGAGGGGCTTGCAAATGAAGACATACCAACCATTGTTTGATATCAAACTCTGTTCGGGTAAAAGGTCAGGGGTTGAGCAACCTAGCTCCTCCTGGCTGCAGCAAGCCCCTGGGATGTAAATCTTTAGTGAACATTGTGATTAGAACTGTCAAACAAGTTCTTCAAGCGACTGTTAAGCAACCTCCCACCTCGAACCACAAAAATCTCGCTTCTGTAGACCGGCTTCGCCCCTCTCCCTATATAAACCCTGAGCTATGGCTCGATGGCTCACTCTTCCGAAGACTCTTCAGGTGCTCGGGAGGGGCCGTCCAGCCGGACTAAAATAAACCTGAATAACCAACTCCTTTTGTGTTTATGGGCTTTGTCCTCCGTGATTCTCCTTTGGAAAAGGTGGTCTAACAGTGAAAGTGATTCATCTGTTGCCTATCCATATACCAATCTCCTCATATTCCTTCCATATAGTCTTCCTTTTTTTTTTTAGCCATTGGACAGTTTTTTGCTACACTTCTTCCAAATCACAGGAAGAGGATGCTGAATAGTTATTATAGCCTATTATGTTAATGTCATTTTTCTGTCAGTGACTAAAGAATGGGCACCTATGGCCATGAGACCTGAAGGGAAGTCTGTGGATGGACTTCTGGGAAGAATGCCCAGGTTAAAAAAATTTTTTTTAATGTTTATTTATTTCTTTTTTTTTAATTTTTTAAAAAATGTTTTATTTATTTCTAGGAGAGAGAGAGAGAGCGACAGCGTGAGCAGGGGAGGGTCAGAGAGAGAGGGAGTCACAGACTCTGAAACAGGCTCCAGGCTCTGAGCTGGCAGTCAGCACAGAGCCCGACGCGGGGCTCGAACCCGCGAACCGCGAGATCATGACCTAAGTGAAAGTCGGACGCTTAACCAACTAAGCCACCCAGGCGCCCCAATGTTTATTTATTTCTGATAGACAGACAGGGAGCAGGGGAGGGGCAGAAAGAAAGGGATACAAAGAATTCAAAGCAGGCTCGAGGCTCTCAGCTGTTAGCACAGAGCCCAATACAGGTCTTGAACTCACAAACTGTGAGATTATGGCCTGAGCCGAAGTCAAACACTTAGATGACTGAGCCACCCATGAAGCCCAGGTTTTAAAAAGAGATCCATGAAGGTTAAAGGAGTTTTTGCTTCTGAATTGGTGCCAATGATGGGTTTCAGGATATGCTATCCCAAAATATGGCATCTTGGCATATTGGATATATCTTTTTAATTTTTTAATGTTTATTTTTGAGAGAGACAGAATGCGCGTGCGCGTACACACACACACACACACACACACACACACACACACACACACACACACACGTGAGCGAGGGAGGGGCAGAGAGAGAGGGAGACAGAATCCGAAGCAGGCTCCAGGCTCTGAGCTGTCAGCACAGAGCCCGATGCGGAGCTCAAACCCACGAATGTGAGATCATGACCTGAGCTGAAGTCAGACCCCTAAACAACTGAGCCTCCCAGGCGCCCTGGCATATTGGATATTTTAAGCTAAAGGATTTTGAAAAAATGGCAGAAGCAAAAAGGTCACTCTGATTCTTCTCCCTCTTACACGTGGATAAAATGAACATCCTTATCTCCAAAGACATAAGGATGCCTAGAAGAATCTAAACAGGTCTTGCTAAGTTTCTCACAGTTTCCTATAATCACCTCAGACTCCTTAACCTATCATATGTCTACAGGACCACCCACTCTTCCTCAAGCCTAGCATAAAATACTCAGATCTGTTTCTTCAGACCTTCCTTTCCTTAGGAAGGCTTCCATGTCATGTAGAGCTTATATTAGGTATATCTGTATGCTATTCTCTTGTTAATCTTAGAACTATAAGACTGAGTAAGGCAGTGTAAGAAGAAAAAATGGCTACTAGGTGGAAATATGGAAATTAACTTGAAGCCGTCCTGAATACTTATAATATTTTGTTACTTGGGCTCCTAAACTCTTTATATTGTGGCTACTATTCAGCTGTATCAAATACATTCTGGTATCAATCAATAAATTAAAGCATTCTTTGTTAGTTGGAGGAAACCTAGGAATGAGACCTAAGTGATGAGGTTTTTGGGGGGTGATAGTGGAGTTCGTGGGGTCCAAGGCAATGGCCAAGAATGAATTCTTGAAGATGTCTTTGGTGCAAAGAGGTGATTTATTGAAGCACAGGGACCGTGGGCAGGAAGAGCTGCCCCGGGATCTTGAGGAGACACTGGTTATATACTATGGAGTTGGGGGAGTTAAAGTCCAAGATAAGTTTTTGGTGAAATTTCCATATGCTAAAGAAGACTCCCAAGACAGTAGAGGCCTAGCTATTGTCAAGCTAAGGTTGTTTTTCCCCCTAGCAAAACATTAACATTAAGACATTAAGGAGTTCCCGAGGAAGGTTTTACTCTGCCAGCCTCAAGTATTTGTCAATGGGCTGCAGGTTATAAGGAAATTTAGTTCTATCTGCCATTTTCCTTCTCCGATTTTTTCCCTCATCACTATGGAGGGGTAATGGAGACTTAGGTCCTGCCAGACTATGATCTCTATCAGTAAACCATTTGTTTTCCCCCTTTCCTTTGCTCTTGGGCGACCAGGAGTGCCTGAGGAATATCACACATTTCCCACCTGGGGGTCAGGAGGGATTTGCAACCTGCCAGCTTGCATTATGCTCCCTCACCAGTAAGGGGAAAGTAAATGAACTGAATAAAAAATAGTTAAACATAATATATTTGATATATTGCAAGAAAGAAGTATGAAGCAAAACAAGACAAAATAGTAAAACCAGTTTTGAAAGCAAATTATAAGTACAATCATTTATGATGAGGAGAAAAGCAAAACAAGGTAAAAGGGGCCAGCAAGCTGTCCGAGGCTGGATACTCCCATTGCATACTTTTGACATCTGTGATCTTGCTTGCTTCCAGTGTCCACCAACAGCCTGGATAGCACCAGTGATAAGTGCTCCTGCCTCTTTTTCTTTGTCTCTCAACCCCGTACCAGGAGGCCAATGCCAAGGCGGGCTCATCCTTTGGAGGGGACTGTGCTGGGCCGGCACCAGTGTGCAGTAGTTTCTACTGATTCCCCGAGTGCATGTGGCTTGTCTCTTCCTGGGCACTGAGTATTTGCTGTAACAATAACAGCAAATTTATGTAACACACCTACTGGTCACCTTTCCTCAAAGAAGGAATCATATATTGAAGATACCACCCAGGCAGACTCCATTTGGATGATGAATTCTAATATTAACTTAGAAATATAAAGATTGAATAAAAGAGATTGTTAAATAACAAAAGCAATGTGTTTAGTGATCAAGAGCTACCAAACATACTCATTTACAAAACTGGGTTTTTTTCGATGTATGATTTAGTGTAACTTTAAAAGCTAGTTTAAATGGTAATCTTGTGTAATCGTCTGTCTTCAGACTAGTTAAGTTAAAGCACAGAGAAATGTTAATTCAAAATTAACCTCGGAAAAATTGGTCTTGGACTTGAAAGAGTGAATACATTGGGGAAAGGCACATGCCACAAGTAAACACACAGCAAGAAGGAAAAAGAAAATGTGAAGAGCAAGAGGGAGAATGGTAAGATAAAGCAATGCTGACGACAGCTACAAATTTAAAGACGTCATTTTTCTAAGGTCCTTCTGATCACCTTCAAATACAAGGTAGCCCAGATTGAGACCTTTCTCATAAGAACTGATTTTTCTATCTTTAAAATGCCATTCAAACTCTAGTTTGTCTCCCGTTTCAATAGGAAAGCTTTTTTCACTTGTAAAATAGCACATTACTTTTAGGAAGCCTGCAAAAGATGATCTGTTCTTAGTGTAAAATCAATTTTAGGATAAAGAAGGTTAAAAAGATTTTGCCATTTCGTTTCACTCTCTAGAGATTTCCATCTTGATTGTGTTACAAATACAATGAAAATATACTTTTAGACTTTAAGATAAATATTTTTAATTTTCAGCAACTTCTAAATGGCTAGGGATAAATATCAAGTTTATAGCAGTGGAGCACAGTGTATGGATTGTTTATAAGAATGAATCTACTATCAAGAGACCTGGAATGTGATGGAAAGAGCTGAACAATAGAGAAGATGATGCATCTAAAAACCACATAGTTGGGGCGCCTGGGTGGCTCAGTCGATTGAGCCTCCGACTTCGGTTCAGGTCACGATCTCGCGGTTCGTGGGTTTGAGACCCGCGTCAGGCTCTGTGCAGACAGCTAGCTCAGAGCCTGGAGGTTGTTTCAGATTCTGTGTCTCCCTCTCTCTGACCCTCCCCTGCTCATGCTGTCTCTCTCTCTCCGAAATAAAACATTAAAAAATAATAAAAATANAGTGTTATGTGGAAACTAATTTGACAATAAACTATTTGTAAAAATAATAATAATAATAATAGAAACCACATAGTTCAATATTGGGAAGAAATAAGAGGAATATTTAGAATACTTTATGATTCAACAAGAATGCTTTAAGTAGGAAAAATATGCTTACCTTCAGTCTCTGTTCTTTTAAAAGAATTTCATCATTCCTATTCTCATTTTTAAATTGTTGATGTCAGAAGATGATATAGAAATTTGAACAAAGGGAATAGAAGTATTCTAGAGCATGCCCTCCTTAAACACCACCAAACATATTACCTTCCTGCCTTGAGGCTGACACCCACCTTCTATATTACTCAAATCAACATTTACAGAATTCAGAAAGAAGGTGAAATAGAAGAAATGCTCTTATCTAGTCCTTTTTTGGGAACAATATAAGTGACATTTGGTGTATCATTTACTTGCTGTGTATTTAAAATAATCATACAAAAATCACTTAAGTGTTACTTAAAAATACGTTTTTTCATTTAAACCTATTTGTATTAAATAAATTGAGGTATTGAAGATTGTATAATTAACTACAAATTTCGAGAAAAAAAATATTCCATTTTCCTTTCCATTAGAAAGAAAGATGCTTCTCAGCAAGATACCCTCATTAAATTTTTTTTTTTACTATTTCGTAAAAAGGCATCCAAACTGAATGTCAAAGATTTAAATTAATTTGGTCAGCTTCCCTACATGCAGGAGGCACACTCTTGCTTTCTTACAGTATAATTGACTTATATAGTCAATTTAAGTATACGATCTAAATGAGTCTTTATTAATGGGATTAATGGGTTCCTAGGGGCTGAAAAGTCTGACCATCACGATCAGCACTTTGATTATCATTAGCATTAGATTGACAAGTAAAGGAATGGGTTATTGTTTTGGTCAAAACAGTTGAACTGATCACACCTATGTGAGTTAGTACTAAGTAATTAATTTCAAGTGGAAATGCATTAGCAACACTTAGGGGAAATAATGCTGCACCTCCCTCAGCTTATCTAAGCAATAGCTTGATCTTTCTGACAGGTAAGATATAATTAAAAATTTAAAAGCTGAGCAGCACATATATGATTAGGCATATTTGCAAATAGAAACAGAATCCTTAGTGTCTATTGAAATATAAATACCAGCAATTCAAGTTTGGAGGAAATTTAGACTTTGGAACAGACAGCACAACTGTAGTAAAATGACTATCTGGCTTGAGATATTTAACAACTACAAAAAGAGCCAGTATTTCAGAAGACTCGAGGAAAGTAAACTAGCTTCTTTCTTTGTGTTGCTGTATGAGGACTAATAAAATAGAAACAACAAAAGCACTTTTAGAACATGATTCCAATGCAGTCTTCATATACAATTCATTTTATTGAACAATTTAAGTGTGATGCCCAGAAGGCAGAGTGAAAATATCTATTTAAGCGGTCAGTTCTAAGGGTTAGGTGTAAAAACAAAACAGGGAGAAAAACTTAAGGATCAGGCAGGAGATAGTTGCTTAGGATTTATTCTTTTATCTGCCCAACCTCTACACATAGCAATTTTTGTATTGTTTACTCTCCAGTGTCTATAAGAATCTTAGTCATAACACATCAATAATAAAGGCATTTGAAAGAAATTGTGTGTGTGTGTATTTTAATATAAATATTATATAAAATTGGGTAACTGTTATAGACTGAATGTTTCTGTCTCTCCCAAATTCGTATGTTAAAAATGTAACCCTTGGGGCGCCTGGGTGGCTTAGTCGGTTAAGCGTCCGACTTTCGCTTAGGTCATGATCTCGCGATTCGTGGGTTCGAGCCCCGCGTCGGGCTCTGTGCTGACTGCCAGCTCAGAGCCTGGAGCCTGTTTCAGAGTCTGTCACTCCTTCTCTCTCTGACCCTCCCCTGCTCGCACTGTCTCTCTCTCTCTCCTAGAAATAAATAAAACATTTAAAAATTTAAAAAAAAAATTAAAAATGTAACCCTTGATGTAATGTTTTTAGGAGGCAGGGCCTTTAGGAGGTAATTCGGTTCAGATGAAGTAATCAGAGTGGAACCCCTCATGATGGGATTACAGCCTTTATAAGCATAGAACGTGAGAAATCTCTGTATCCACATGTTCACACTGAAAAAAGGCCAGCTAGAAGGTGGATGTCTACAATGCAAGAGAGGAGGAAGATTTTCACCATGAACTGAGCTCTGCCAAAAACCCACTAGGCCGGCACCTTGATCTTGGAATCTCCAGCCTCCCTAATTGTGAGAAGTAAATGTCTGTTGTTTAAGTTTGTGGTATTTTGTTACAGCAGCCCAAACTGAATAGGAAAGTAATACTTGTACAGCTTGAGTTTCTCTTCTACATTATTTGTGTGAAACTTAGCAAGTTTTTAAAAGTTTTTAAGAGCTATCAAAAACAAGCTGAGATGCATTAAATCTGAGTTCTAGAACAGGTATATCAATCCATATAATATAATATAATATAATATAATATACATATTTTTTCACTTTACTTACTTTAACTAGATAAACTTTAAAGTAACTTCTTACTTTAAAAGTGTTTGATTTTAGGGACACCTAGGTGGCTCAGTTGGTTAAGCATCTGATCGCAGCTCAGGTCATGATCTCCCAGTTTGTGAATTGAAGTCCTGCATCGGGGTCTGTGCTGACAGCTCAGAGCCTGGAGCCTGCTTCAGATTCTGTGTCTCCCTCTCTCTCTATACCTCACCCATTACTCTCTCTCTCTCAAAAATAAACATTAAAAAAATTTCAAGAATACTTATACATGAACACACTCTCTCTCTCTCTCTCACAAACACACACACACACACACACACGGAGAAGAGAAGAGTGCAACTAACAAAGTAATTTTGAAATTGCATTTTGAGTGTGCCTAAAGGAACTCCATCAGGTGCGAGGTGTGTGTGTGTGTGTGTGTGTGTGTGTGTGTGTGTGTGTGTGTATGTGTGTGAGGTGGGGGAGATAGGTACACATAAAGGTAATATGGATGTCACATGATTCAAGTCAGACAACCCTTTAAGCCTAGTAGTCATTTGGGTAAATTTTTGGTTTGAATAAAATGTTCTGAACCTTGAAGAAACTTTGAAAATTAATTCCCTAGGAGGTGCATTTGTTTATTAATTATGAAGTTCAATCCATAAAGTATGTACAAGGGAAAATGGAGTAAAATTATAAAATTGCTTTTATTGGTTTTGTTTCAGATGTTTGCTGACTTCTTGTGTTCATGACACTGCTCAAATTATAGCAAGGAAGACTAAGATTATCAGAAAGACTAATAATCTAAGGGAAATAACACTTTAGCATAATGATGAGGAAGAAAAGAAAGGGTAGATTTGGGACATATGATAGGGAAAAATGATAATCAAAGACATAGAAATAGGAAGCTTTGCAGCATATTCAGGAAATCTTTTGAAAAGAATTCAGTTTGCCTGGCACATATGTGATATAAAGATATAATGGGCAGGAGATAAGTTTGGAAATACAGCTTACAAAAAGTTCACAGAAGGTCTTGAAGACCAGACTTGGAGGGCTTTGGATTATACCGTAGAGTAGGTGAGTTGGCTATTAGAATCTACAATAACCTCTTTCTATTTTGCCTTCCTGTACAATAGAGGGTGGAAAGTTAAATATCAAGATTCCTGTTCTACCATGCAGCTAGAATTCTGATAGAGGATTGGGTTCTACCAATTTAATGCTTTTGTGTGATATTTGGAACTGTAGAATTTTTCTGCAGCAGTGTCCAACTTTCCAGTCTCTGGCTTCATGGACGGCAAGCAGCAGACAGTATGCCAGGCAGAGGATAGTAGCAACTGTCATTACTAGAGTGGCGTGTTCCGTGGATGGCTCTCTCCATTTTCCACCATCCTGCTTGGGCAGACTCCCCTAGTTAGCCAGTTTGCCAATGCTGCTGTGCAGGTTATCTCTCAAGACCCTGCCTCTGAGCTGTTCAACCATATTGTAAGCCCCGGATTCCTCTCATTAAATCAATGTTAGATTAAAAGATTTCTGTGTCATGCATCTGAATCCTAAATGAAACTTTGAATTTGGTAGACAGTGTAGACATCCTAAATGTTTGAAGATTTTTGAATGAATTATGTAATATTCTAGATTGACCTCAGTTATGTTTCACTTAGGCCAATTAAGACTAAATTACATTTTATGCTGGATGGTGTACAAAGGCAGCTCACAAGTGTTCTGTGAGATGCAGAAATACTCTTGTGGGAATTAAAAATAGATGAAGCTCCAAATGCAATGTGTGCCTTAGCGGCAGAGTGCTGATTTCAGATATGAAATCTTACGGGCATTGTCTTCCTATTATAGTAGTCCGTAATGGAAGAAAGAGAATATATAAGTTCTTCTGACCATAAGAACAGAGTAATTAGGAAAGTAGCTTGATTTCTCCATTCTTACATAGAAAATGATAATAATTTCCTTTTGCTTGTGGAGTAGAAAGAAGATATGGAACAAACCTGTGCTTATAAACCATTCTGGCTTTTAATTGCTTTGCCTGGCTGATAAATCATAATAATGATGGGAAGAAACAATAAAGAATAGTTTGGAATTACTTTTTAACTATTTAGAACCATAGAGAACAACATTATGTCTGAAAGAAATTGTGGATTATGAATTTTAACTA
This sequence comes from Crocuta crocuta, assembly GCF_008692635.1. Lineage (NCBI taxonomy): Eukaryota > Metazoa > Chordata > Mammalia > Carnivora > Hyaenidae > Crocuta > Crocuta crocuta. The sequence goes on along the minus strand of NW_027530644.1, from coordinate 4,671,311 downwards.
TTGTTAGTTCTTAAGTAGAAATGGTAATAAAGAGAGTAGTGAAGTTTCCAACCCATCAGCTTTTCAGTAATTTAGTCCCTAGATCAGGTGAAAAGAAGTTGACTACATTCTGTAGCAATGGTATCAAGAGGGCATCAGATTGTTGATGCCAGTAAAACCATGAACAGAGAAATGGAGAAAGCCAACCTTCACCTTAAAGGGATTTGTTTTGATTTTCCCCAACCAGCCTGTTTTATGTCAGTGAAATCAGGCAGTGGCTATGGAGCTGGTGGGACATAGCCTCCGGCTTCCTGGACAGTGACTGAAGCTGGCTTCCGTCCTCGGTCTCTTGGTGTGACCTGGATCAGAAGACATTCTCCAGCACAGCAAAGTGTTTCTCAGTTAGGAGACTCCTCCTATCACTCTCCCTCCTCCCCAGGGTCCCTAAGGCCTAGAACACTCACCCAGTGTTTTAGTTCTCACATATGGAAAAGAGAAATCCTCACTCACACAATAGAAGGCTTGTAGGGACATTAAATTATAACATTGTGTTTTCAGAGAAGGCATGGAGCCCAGGAGACTAACACTCATTATGTTTCTATGTTCCTATTAAAAAGTTATATTCTCTAGACTAGAAAATGGAAACCTTCAAACTTCAGGATAAATATTTTATAAAAACTAAAATTACTTCATACTAAGAAGAAGGAAGGTGCATGTTAGTAATGATGGTTTTCACTACTGGAAATCACCAGCCAAGATAAAATAAATTGGATAAGGAAAAAAAGTAATATAAACTCCATGGAAGTGCAAGAAATTCACTATTTGTTGAAGAATATTTTTAATACTTAGAAAATAAATGAGTGTCATTGTCTTTACATTAAAACAAAAAATATAAAAATATCTATTTGTTAACACATACCCTTTGGAACAAGGGCATACAATCATTAAAATGGCTGTTTACTCGTGTGTGTGTGTGTGTGTGTGTGTGTGTGTGTGTGTGTGTGTTTCCATTTCAGACCTGCTTCTAGGGCTAAAAAATTAACTACCATTTTAGTTGGGAAAAACTCCATTTATTTCTTGGTATTCAGAACAGAACTACCAGTAAGAATGTCTTTTCTGGTGCAATTAACTTTTTAAATTTAACTTTTAAAAGCACCCAGAGGAATTAGCTACCATAATCCTAAACATTTTTTTTCATAATTTAGGATATTTACCATGAAAGAGTTAAATGACTTCTTTAAAGGCACAAGTAATTGGTAACAAGCACAAGATTCTGGAGCCCTTGTGGATGCATGAGCTTTGGGTCCAACAGTAGTATTGGCATTTGTTAGCTGTGAGTCTTCACGCATGCTATGTAATCTATGTCCATTTTTTTTCATCTGTATTTTTTATTCCTTGGTTTCTTTTCTCTTTCAGAGATTAGTACATAAGGGTGTACACTGAAAAATTTGAACCCATTTATTTCCAGAATAAATGCTTTTCTAGAATATGAAATTTCATATGGATATTTTACAGTTATTTGATATTGTTTGTTTTAAACAGTGAAAGCATTTTCTTACAGTTATTAGAACCATTTATAATGAGCAAGGGAATAATTAGATGAGTCTAGCTATGTAAACACAAAGAAAACCAACCAGTATTAATGTCAGTATATTTCTATTATCTCTGTCACACCCTTTTGTTGGTTTGATCCCTTTATCATTACATAATGCCCGTCTTTGTCTCTTATTAGTCTTTGTTTTGAAGTCTATTTTATTTGATATAAGTATAGCTACTCCCGCTTTCTTTTGGTTTCCATTTGCATGAAATATCTTTTTATCCCTCTGTAATAATTTTTAATCAAATTTTTAAAAATTATTTTTAATTACACAAATAATATACCATCGTCAAAATTTAAACAATAAAAAATAAAAGTGTTTCTGAATGCAGTGATAAAGTTTCTACAGTTTTGCTATCAATTTTAATGTCTGCTGAGTTTTCTGTTATAATACCATTTATCTAGGTAGAGAATTTTCCTTAACTTGTACTTAGTGAATGTTTTTATCTTTTTTAATATAAGTTTCATTTTAATTTTGAAATGTTTTCTTTAAATTTGAAATGTTTCTTTTATTGGTAAGTCATTAGTTAACAACCTTGCTGATGTTCAACAATTCTTGCTTTTCTGGGATAAAACCCATAGATCAAAGCATATTCTTCCTTAAATATACATTGTACAGCTAAATCCAATATCTGATATATATTTAAAAAATTTTTTATGTTTATTTTTAAGAGAGACAGAGCATGACCAGGGAAGGGTCAGAGAGAGAGGGAGACACAGAATCTGAAGCAGGCGCAGACTCTGAGCTATCAGCACAGAGCCTGATGTAGTAGTGCTTGAACTCATGAGCTATGAGATCATGATAGCTGAAATCCAACACTTAACTGACTGAGCAACCCAGAAACCCTATAAATATCTGATATTTTATCACATTTCAATTAGAATATTCTGTGTTCCCAGCTAAGATCAGCCATCAGATTGTGATTTTGTGTCATTCTTGGAACCAAGGCTATGCTGGCCTTAAACAATGAACCAGTCAGGACTTTCCCACCATTTCTTGCTCTGAAGGAGTTTCTACATATACATGATTGATTGATAATCTTCACTGTTAAAAACTGCAGGCTGATGCTTCTAAAATTTAAGGTAATGGAGTAATAACATTTCATTTCTTTATTATTGTTCAGGATTTTCACTTTTCTAAAGTCAATTTTCATGGATAATTTAATAAAATTATCATTTTCATTTAGACTATCAAATTTACTGACATAAAGTTCCATATGATAGCTGTCATAATGAAAAATAAATCAAAACAAAACTTCTGTCTATAATCATTTATGTTCTTCTTATTCTTAATAATGTCTACGTGTGGTTGCTCTTTTTTTTTTTTTTTTGGATCAACTTTGCAAGCTAATTTACTTATATGTATCAAGACCAGTTTTCAGGTATGTCATTAACTCTAACAAATTATTTCTTTTGATTAATTTCTGCCTTTGTTTTTCTTTACTGCTCTTACTTTACTTTATGTTCATTTTATCAATATTTTTCTAGTTTATTGAGTGAGAAATTGTTCAATTATTTTAAATTTTTCTCATATTCTCACATATGTACTGATGCTCTACTTTTCCTACCAAGTACCTTTTTTTTTCCTGTGTTTATTGGTTTTGATATGCTGACCAGTCATAAAATTTATTTCAAATATTTTAACTTCCGTTTTTAATTATCCAATGCCAAAGTTATTTAGAAGAGAGCTTTTAACTTTTCAAATGGATAGGTTTTTTTAAAAACTTTAATTCCTTTTATTGTGTTTCTCATTTTATTACTTATGGAAAGTGACTTCTGGTGAGTTTTGCATCTTAGAAATTATAGAAATTTTCTTGTGGCTTACCAAGTGGCCACTTTTAGTGAACACTTTATGCCTGTTTGGAAAGAATATGTATTTAACTCTTATGAAATATAGGTATGTAGAAATAGGTATCTATGTATTGCTGATTCCTCTATTTTTGTATATGCATCATAACTTATTTTTATCTCAAAATTATTGTTTTTCAAAAATATACTTAAAAATTTTCCACTATCATTTTCAATTTTAAAATGTCTCCTATTGGCATGGCTTGGTGATTCAGTCAGTGAAGCATCCAACTCTTGATTTCAGCTCAAGTCATGATCTCATGGGTTGTGGGATTGGGCCCCATGCTGACAGTGCATAGCCTACTTGGGATTCTCTCTCCCCTCTCTCTCTGCCTCTCCTCTGCTCACTCTCTCTTTCCCTCTTTCAAAATAAAGGAATAATTTTTTAAAAATTAAATAAATAAACAAACAAATAAAATGTCTCTTTCAGTTTTTGCTTTAAATATTTCATTCCTGGTATATGTTTTTTTAATCCTGTATGGTTAGTGTTACTCTATTAATGTATTTTACTCATATAGTTAGCTGTTAGGTGTTGTTATTTTGTCCCGTGAAGAGCATATAGCTGGATATTTTTCCAAACACTATGAGAATCTTTCTCTTGCATAGTAAAACTTCACATGTTTACATAAGCTTATTCACATTATTATTATTTTTTTTAATTTAATGTCTTTTATTTTGAGAGACAGAGAGAGAGCGGGGGAAGGGCAGAGAGAGTGTGAGGCACAGAATATGAAGCAGGCTCCAGGCTCTGAGCTAGCTGTCAGCACAGAGCCCGACCCGGGGCTGGAACCCACAGACTGTGAGATCACGACCTGAGCCGAAGTCGTACGCTTAACCGACTGAGTCACCCAGGTGCCCCTATTCACATTATTTTGATTGCAAATACGTTTGCACTTATTTCTACAATTTTATTTTATTTTACTTTACCATAGTGTCCTTTGGTTTCCGCCATAGTCTGAATGTTTGTATTCCCACAAAATTCATGTTTGAAACCTTGTCCCCAGTGTCATGGGGTAGAGAGCAAGGTGGAGTCGTTCATGTCAAGAAAAGGCCCGTGTCAAGCAGGGGCCTGTCAGGCAATGACGCAAGCAGTTAGGGTACCAGAGCTACATGGCGTTGCAGAGACCAGTGCCAGCACCAGCTGATGACACCCCAGAGCTCAGAACAAGCAGAACAGAGAGGTCTGCAGGGTCCCCAGACTATTTAAATTCATTTATAAAGGATGGATTTTTGCATCAGACTCTTCAGACACTGACCTCTCTGTCTGGCCACTTGAAAAAGGCAGCTGCTACCCAAGACTCTGCCCAATTGATCTCCGAACAGAATTCAGATCCTTCACTGCTTGAATGTAATAAACGGTAAATGCTGAGAGCTATCCCAGACAGAATGAATTCTTATCTCAACTGTGCATCCACAGACTGACTTCGTGTTTGGTTCTTTCACTTCCTATCCCCTGTGTACCTTGTTTGCTGTGTACTTGTCTTGTGTTCTGCTTTGTGTGCCTTGTAAGAAGCCAAGTAAACCATGTGGTAAAATGTCATTGAGGTTTGAATTCTGAGTCTGCTTTATAATTGTGTTAACCTTGCTTTAGGACTGAATAACTCTGGGGCGCCTGGGTAGCTCAGTCGGTTAAGCGTCCGACTTCGGCCGGGTCGTGATCTTGAGGTCTGTGGGTTTGAGACCCATGTCGGGTTCTGTGCTGACAGCTCAGAGCCTGGAGCCTGTTCCAGATTCTGTCTCTCTCTCTCTCACGCTACCCCACTCATCCTGTCTCTCTCTGTCTCAAAAATAAATAAACTATAAAATAATTTTTTAAAGACTGAATAAACCTGACATACTATGAAGGTGTACAGCACTTGTGTGTACACCTTCATAGTATGCTCATGACTTTTGATATTTGGAGGTGGGGCCTCTGGGAGGTGATTAGGTCATGAGGGTGGAGCTTTCATGAATGGGATTAGTGGCCTCCTAAAAGAGATACAGAGAGTTCCTTCACCCATCAACCAAGGGAGGACACAGCAAGAAGACAGTCCACTAAGAACTAAGAACTCTGTCCTCACCAGACTCCAAATCTGCCAATGCCTTCATCTTGAACTTCGAGATCATGACCTGAGCCGAAGTCGGATGCTTAACTGAATGAGCCACTCACGCACCCCTTGATTTTTAAATTTTAATTTATCTTTGATTAGTTGTATTTTGCCATCAATAATTTTGTAAACAGCAATTTATAGGAACTTTCATGATCAGGTTGAGAAATATTTCTGTTGCCTTTATCCACAATTCTGAAATTCAAAAGCTTAAAAAATGAAAAGAAGTGTATGTGTTTGTGTGATTTTAAAAAATATTATTTGGCAGAAGATTCTGATATGAACAATAAAAGGTTATTTATAATCTTTATTTTCTGAGGGTGAATATTGATAACTTTCTCTGAAGAAATATTGATGCATGTGATATGTGATTATAAGATTATCTTACCTACGAAGTAGTAGAAGAATCAAATAATCTTTCCAAAATCCAACAAATTCTGAATTGCAAAACAAATCTGTTCTCAAAGGTCTTAGAAAAGGAATTGTGGGCCTGTATACAAGGGACCATGTTTTGGGGTAAAAAAAAAAAAAAAAAGGATTCTGAAGTATAGTTGTTTTCTCTATGAATTTTGTAGATATAGTTTTAACATCTTTTGTTACTGAATTTTGGCATAGAAAAGCCTTAAGCAACTCTGAAAATTTCTATCTTCTATGTAACTTGTTTTTTCCTACCTTAATATATGAAGAAGAATTTTGTTTTGTTTTTAAATCAGTGAAATTTAATAATTTATTGGGGGCCTGTCTTGGTTTTTATTTCTATATTAACATTAGCTAACTGTATTAGCAGTTAGCACTATATTAGCAGTGGGCCTCTTTGATACATTTCTTTAATTCTTCCCCTTATTTTAGAGAAACTTTCATTATCTAAATGAGATTCTGGATTTTTTTTTTATTATCTGTTTTTTGTGTTCTGTAAGTGAGGGAGACCATAATCCTTATGTTGGATCATTTTTACCTCTTTTTTTCTTTCTCCATTTTAATTATCTCTTATCTTTTCTTCCAGAAATTTTCTACTTGATTTTGGCTATAATCAGTATGTGTTGTCAATTTAAATTTACTTATGATTTTTGTGGAAATGCACCAGTTAAGCTTAGCAGTTTCTATTTTTTATTTCTGTCACAGAAAAAAAGACATGTCGTGTTTTTGACATGTAAAAAGCTGTACGTTTTTAATGTATATGGGTATGGGAATAGGTATACATTTGTGAGACCATTATAACTGAATAGTGCCTGTAGCTAACAATACTGTATAGTGTATGATTGCTCCTAGGACAACACGGGTCTGAACTGTGTGAGTCCACTTATACGAAGATATTGTCAATAAATACACAGTACAGGACTCTTAATATGTTTTTCCTCCTTATGATTTTTTTAATAACATTTTCTTTTCTCTAGCTTACCCTATTTTAATAATATGTAATACATACAACATGCAAAATCTGTGTTAATCAACTGTATCATTAAAGCTTTGGTCAACAGTAGGCTACTGGTAGTTACGTTTTAGGGGAGTCAAAGTGATATGTGGATTTTTCAACTGTGCTGGGGGTAGGTGCTCCTGTACTTAAAATTTTCTAAGGGGTTGAATCTTATGATAAGTATTCTGCCACATGTCTTAGTCCTTTCAGGCTGCTATAATAAAAACCCAAGACTGGGTAGCTTATAAACCATAGAAATTGTTTTCTCACGGTTCTGGAGATTGATGTGGAAGATCAGGATGCCAGCATGGTGGGGCTGTGGTAAAGACCCTCTTCCAGCTTGCAGATGGCCCTCTTCTCCCTGTGTCCTCGCGCAGCGGAAAGGGCAAGGGAGTTCCTGAGGGTCTCGTTCATGAGGGCACTGCACTTCCATGACTTAATTACCTCCCAGAGTGCCCACCTCTTAATACCATCACCTTTGGGATTAGGATTTCAACACATGAGTTGGGGGAGGGGTCACAAATTTTCAGATCATAACACCACTAAATAAATAAATGAATAAATAGGGAGGGGAAGACCCTCTGGGAGGTGCTGGATAGGTCTAGACTTCTAGATCAGTCTTTTGCATGCTATATTCCCTTCTCACATTGTTTCGGTACACATAGTTTCCTTGTATGTTTTTTGTGCTATCTCTTTGCATCTTGCTTGTAACTCTGTAAAAAACATTCATCCATCCATTTGTCTGATTTAATGATGATGAAGTCTCGGTGTCATTCTTCCTGCTTTTTCTTGAGCCTTATTTGTCTTCAGATCCAAACTAAGGTTTGAGGATGAAGAATTTTGTTCCTCTCCATTTTGGTAGCCTGACAGCAGAAATAACGGATAGACGAATCTCAGCACTCTTTTAGAATTCTTTATTGGAGGCCCTGTTCTTTTATCACTCCACTTTCTTGGTTAGCTAATCTGCTCTGGAACACCCTCTTCAAGTTTCATGCTGCCTCCCCATGGAGAGGTAGTTCTCGAGTATGGTCAGATATGTGGCTTGTGGGTGAATTTTCCTTTTCCTTTTTTTTTTTTTTTAATCTTATGAAATGCCATGGTAGTGGAAGTCAGTATATTTGTTTTTAATTCATATTCTTACATTCTTTAGCTGTATCATTTGAGGGCAATTGTTTTAACTTTTCCTTAATTCAGTTTTGTCATCTGTAAAATTGGAACAATAATAGTATTTACTCATTGTTCATAAGAAAATTGAATGTGCCATATATAGTAAGTACTTAGTGAGGGACATTTATTTCTTCAGTTGGGGAAATAAAAGTTCTGTCAACACCTTTCCACAATTAATATAGAAAGAAAGAAAATTGCAACATCTGAGTGGCTCAGTCACTTAAGTGGCTGACTCTTGATTTTAGCTTAGGTCATGAGACCTCATGATTTGTGAGATTGAGAGCACTGATTGAGATTCTCTCTCTCTCTTTCTTCTCTCTCTCTCTCTCCCTGCCCCTTCACTGCTCATGCTCTCTCTCTCAAAAAATAAATAAATAAACTTTAAAAAAATTTTAAAAAGAAAGAAAATTGACTTATTACTGAATAAACTCATCAATGTACATGTATGTAGGTAGTCTGCAAAAAGCTACAAAATCAAGATGAAACTTTACAACTTTATACAATAAACCAAAGAAAAGACCAAAAAAACCCTTATCTTCTTGACAGACAAATGGTTCAGGAGATAAACTCTTAAGTTAACTCTGGAGGTATGTGACTACATTTCCAGAGATGACAAGTTCCATGAAGTTAGAAACATCTCTATTCAAAAGAAATCAGGAGTGCCTGGGTGGCTCAGTCGGTTAAGCGTCCGACTTCGGATCAGGTCATGATCTCACAGTTCATGGGCTCGAGCCCCATGTCGGGGCTCTGTGCTGACGGCTAACTCAGAGCCTGGAACCTGCTTCGGATTCTGTGTCTCCGTCTCTCTCTGACCCTCCCCTGCTCGTGCTCTCTCTCTCTCTCTTTCTCTCTATCTCTCTCTTAGAAATAAATAAAAACATTTAAAAAAAAATAAAAAGAGTCTATAAAAAAAAAAAAGAAATCAGAGATCCAGTGTAGGTACTGACATTTATATGTAAACTATTCTTTTACAGATAATTGCTGCTGAAAATACATTGTTGCTGATGGGAGTATGTGGCCCTCCATTGGCTTCATGGCTGTGAACTGACATCCAAATGTTATTAAGAATGACCAGGACTGGTGTATCCCTGTTGAAGGCCATGAGCCAATCAGCCCATATTCACACAGAGGGTAATTGAGTGTCTGCTGTTCTGTATTCAGCCACCTACAACTTTTTGCACAAACACATTTCTCACTGTGGTGTCATCACTAATGAAATTTAGGAGAGATGAAAGTCTCCAAATTAGCAATGCGTCACCTAAAACTTCCAGCCTACTCTTTTTATAGCTTCCCTCCAGAAGCTCATCTTACTTTCTGTAATCATCACCAGAACGAATCACTTGCTCCTTGTTAAGCTTTTATCTCCATGAAGTGAAGGTGACAATGAAACAGTTTTCTGTAAGACCTTTTTGGCAGCCATCCCACAACGCCTGCTGGCCTGTCTTGATTCCCTTCCATATGTCCACAATTTAAGTGGCAATACAACTCTCTCTCAATTGTATCGTACTGCACTGCAGGGCACAATCCTGTGTTACCTGGTTTTGGAAATTATTTTTTCAGCCTATTTCAATTTCCACATTAAAGAACTGGCTGCCTGAAACTTGATGATTACAGGCTTGTAAGGACAGGATCAAACAGAAGAAGATGCTAGCAGGGAGTCAAATGTGAGGGTTTTATTCTGCATGCATAATAGACTCTTTGTTCTCCTTTAATAAATTTGAAGCCATTGGGAGTGTTATTGACTCAGATATGGCCCTGTAGTTAGCTATTCTTACAAATTCATTCTAATGAAATGCTTAAGTGCAATACCTTGTAGGAAAGTAATTTCTAAGGTGTACTAGCAAATATTTATTGATTGCTGGAGAGTTTAAAGAGTTAATATATATATACATGAGTTTCAATCTGGAAAACTTCCCATTTAATGAATCTCTAAGGAAAAAATGAAGTAATCAATTATTTTCTCTTGATTAAAGACTGTGTGCATTGATTTTCTCATAGGAAGAATTTCATTTTCTTTTAATGAAATTAGTGTTAATGAACAGACATGGTTGACCTTTTGCTTAATCTGTCAAGTGTGTTTGTGTTATCTGAGATTTTCTAGAATACTCTGTTAATTTAGTAATTCTTTGATGATAAGACAATTTTTCCTGTCAGTATATTTATAAATGAGGAAGTAAAGATTCATGACTATTGTTAAGGATTGACTTTTCTGTTCATTGAAAAACAATTTACCTGAAAGCGAGTCCACTCTTAGTCACTACGTGGTTAATAAACACAGATTTTGACATTCAAACATAACAAATTGAAAATTTTGTAACCTACACTTTAAATCAACAATTTTATTGTGTATTTCCCTGTTTATACTTTGAAGATGTTGGTGTGCTAATGACTGAAGGATGAAATTATTCAGTTAACGATTATCAAGTTCCTCATGACTACATCAGCAATTCACTTTAAATTTAGTCACAAAGGCATTTTAGCTCATTTGTATTGCCACCTCTTTTTTCTGATTGATACGTAATTCCATCTGCAAAATTTTGGACTTCAAACTTTACCATGATAATGGCTGTGTAGCTCAATATCTCTTTACAAATGAATTTTAATATCCCCTTTGAACTGACAGGTACAAAACTGCCTATTTATAAATACTAACTTAGCTCTGGCATATCCATCTTGTTTATCCTCACAGTTTATATCAAGTTAAATTTCCTGAGTTCAAGAAATAATTTCTTATTATTCTCTCCAACCATCAGATCTAACCCAGTTTGACAAATGGTAGCCATTCACTAAGTTCTGGTTAAGTTATTGACTAGAACATGTGTGACAAAATTGCGAAGGAGGCACCAAGCATAAATCATCTGAAGGACTTAAAAAAATATCCTCAGTAAGTTAGGTTGTACTATTTTAACATCAACTTGATTTTTGTTACCCTTTTTTGCTCTCAGTTATCTTATCTCCAAAAGTTTTTAATTGCATACTTATCTTTATTTGCAACAAATGGTAATATGACAGTCTTCCCTGAAAACTTTTGATTCGGTCTTTCTAAGTTTGATTCGGTACATCACTGTACCATCTTCTTTCGTGATATTCAAGTGAAAAGCTTAAATCTGAATTACCTTATATTGTGTATTTTCACAAAGGTTTTATCATTTTTAATTATTTGCTGAAAATATTATAATTCTGCTATATATTGGGTTGTGAATAAAAGTTTCTCTAATCTCATAAAGTTCATTTTAAAACGTTTTAATTATTTATTTTGTGGGGGAGGGGCAGAGAGAAGGGAGAGAGAATCCCAAGTGGGCTCCACGGTGAGATCATGACCTGACCTAAATCAAGAGTTGGATGTCTAACCGACTGAGCCACCTAGGCATCCCTCATAAACATGCCTTTCTATCCCTATGATTTACTAAACAAACAAAAAAAAATAGTAAAATATAGAAGATGTAGATGAAATAGAGAATGGGGGAAACAACTAAAGTGTACTTATGTACTGGTACATTAAAACGTTACAGAAATTATAAAATAACACCAATAATAATATTACTTATTGACTATTAAACAAATTATATACATTTACTGTATATACAATAAAATGAACCTGGCTATTGCTATTGTCATTTAACAAAATACAAACCTGGGACCCAGAAGGAAGTATATCTGAGGCTCTTGAATATTGAAAACTTTGATCATAATGAATGAACCAGCACATAATTGAGGCTTCAATATAAAGTTCTGATTCTTTGATCCAACATTCAAATCCTTTTAGCATTTGTCTTGTGAATTACAGCTATTGATAGTTTTCTTTTTAAAAAAAACTACTTATGTATTTATTTAGAGAGAGATTGCTGGGGAGAGGCACACAGAGAGGGGGAAAGATAATTCTGAGCAGACTCCATGCTTCCATCACAGAGCCCGAAATGAGGCTTGAACTCATCAACTCTGAGATCATGACCTGAGCCGATATTGAGTCAGGTGCTTAACCAACTGAGCCACCCAGGTGCCCTCATAGTTTTCTTCTTGATATTTCACACCATGATCAGTCTCTCTACCACACTGAGCTGGTATGAGATGTGAAAAGAACACTAATTTGGAGTCTACTTCTTATGTGACCTTGGACCATTCTTCTTTTCCTGCCCTCTCCTCCCAAGTTTTATATTCCAGCTAGTTAACATACAGTGTAATATTAGTTTCAGATGTAGAATTTAGTGATTCATCACTTACAACACCCAGTGCTCATCACAAGTGCCCTCCTTATTACCCATCACCCATTTAGTCCATCCCCCACTGACTTCCCTCCATCAGCCTTCAGTTTGTTTTCTGTAGTTAAGAGTCTGTTTCCTGGTTTGCTTCCCCCCCTCCTCTTCACTCATATGTGGAATTTAAGAAACAAAACAAATAAACATGGCCGAGAGAAAAAGAGAGGAAAGTCTTCTCTGGTCCATTAAATACTCCTTTGAAAATGAGAAGACTCCTTTCGGTCTTCTCTGAGGCTATTTTCAAATCTTATTCCCTACAAATTTTCTTTGTTTCCTTTTTTAATTTTACTTTTGTTCTTCTTCTCTTAGCCTGACTGCCTTTTGCCTGAACTCTGGTTATTACTTGAAATTTATCTCAAATCCTCTAATCTTCCCAAATCTCTATAGACTACAGTGAGAGCTCTGATTTGTAGTGGTGGGAACTCCTATGCTCCATTGTCAGTTCAAGTTCCCCTTATTGTGTGGTGACCTGTGGCAGAGGAAGAGAAGTGGGGTGAGAAACCAAATTGAAGTCAATGCTTATGTGTTTGGAGTGGTAACTGAAGCATAAAACTTTCAGATGAAAAAGATAGTGTGCATAAAATAGTAATAACAGCAAGTCAAGATTGTGGGATGGCAAGCAAAGAATAATGAGATATGATTTTGGAGACCTTAAAGGACAGATGGTGTTTGTGAAGGTGAATATATTGTTGTCGCCAAGTTCTTGCCTATTATGAGATATTTCACTGGGTCTGAGATTGTTCTGGACTCTGTGTGGTCTTCAATAGCAATTGAAGGTTAATCTTGGTGACGAGGTTTGTGTTACAGGTAGTTTAATTTTGTCAGTCCTCCACTCTCTGCAGGTGAGTCTCAGAAGCTTTCTACATTCTCAATTTGAATTGTTTTATTAAATGTTATATTCTTACACTTTTCAGTCTCAACAGAAGTTTTCACTACTTTTCTTTTCAGTCATTTCTTTAAATGTTTCCTATTGAAGGTATTTCTTTTATTTTTTTATTTTTATGTTTTTGCCTTTTAAAACCTTATTTCAACATAACTATGCTTACGGAAATATACTCCTATTGGTTAGCAGAACACAATTTCACTTTAACTTACTATACAGCTTGAACCTAAAACTTCAAAATAAAAAGAATTTGCAATGTGGCTTATGTTTCATCTACTACGAATGTATATAAAGGATCTTCCATCAAATGCTGCTAAAGCAGGCAATAAGAACCTTGAGAAATTAGCCATTGATTTGCCTCAGAAAAAGAACGTATATTGCCCTGTACATTTATAAAATTGGTCCTACATTGTTGTAATGTGACAATGCGGGTTTACAAAATTCAATAACTAATGAATGTTGAAAAGGGTGGAGAAAGCCTATGTACACGTGTGAAAATATAAAAGCTATCCAATTCAGTTAATATTGTATCTAGATCTCAAACCTACACAAACCAGATTCAGATAATTTCTTGAATCTGAATTAGCACTATCAGTTCCGCTCATTTGCTGAAGTCAACAAGAGCACGGCAAATTAGTGCCTTTCCGCTTTTTGCAAACAGGAAACTGAACATTTTCCCCAGCTTTTCACACCATAACTGATATTGTACTACTCACAAGGTAAACCTTCTGTTGCCAACATTCATGGGGTGCCATGTTTGAAGATCTGCTGGGGTTTAAGTTTGCATTAGCACTCATATGCAAAATAATCCTCAAAGTTCAAGACCATGTGACTTTAGAAGTGATACAAAAAAATAAAATGGCCCTTCTTGTAATAGTAGAGCAAAACATCCAGCCATAGTTATAAGAAGCCTTATCAAAAAAAGTATCCCTTGTAAATTACACTTCAATTAAAAAAAAAAAAGTAGTCCCAAGAAGGAGCTCGGAAGGAGGAAAAATATAACTCAAAATGTTTTGAAAACCAATGTGAATATATTTTCAAAAGATATTTGAAAAATACACTTTCATAAGACTACCTAGGATTAGACTTAAAATGTATTATAGTATTTCAGGTTTATCTCTGGTTAATAAACATAAATTTACAAATAACATGTTCACTTTGTATTCCTTTATTAAAAAGGAAAATTATAGCCTCAATTCTATCCAGCAGGAGGGAAGCTGAGAAAACACAAAGGTTCAAAAGTTCCATGCAAATAGGACTTTTTTCAAATGGAAAAATCTTCCAACTAGACCAGAGGTTCATATTATTAATAGGCTTTTCATTGAAACCATTCTTTTTTTTTTTTTCTCGGAGAGAGAGAGAGACAGAGAGAGAGAGAGAGAGACAGCGTGAGCAGGGGAGGGTCAGAGAGAGAGGGAGTCACAGACTCTGAAACAGGCTCCAGGCTCTGAGCTGGCAGTCAGCACAGAGCCCGACGCGGGGCCCGAACCCACGAACCCACGAACGGCGAGATCATGACCTAAGCGAAAGTCGGACGCCCAACCGACTAAGCCACCCAGGCGCCCCATTGAAACCATTCTTAACAAGTAAAAATACATGGTATTAAGGTTCAGAACCTAATATATGCCTGACAATCAAGTCCTTGTTTTCAGTAAGAAGGGCCTCAAGTCCCCCTTAATTTCCAGTAACAGTGTTTTATTGCAATAATTTTAGATTTACAAGGCAATTGCAAAGATTTGACACAGGGCTGCCATACACCCCACACCCAGCTTACCCAATGTTAACATCCTATTATCACTGTGGAACTTTTTTTTTTTTTTTTGGACAAAAACATTGACATTGGCACAATAACACTAAGCTACAGAAGTTTTTTATATTTCACCAGCCTTTCCTCCAATGTCCGCTTTCGTTCCGGAATCTTTAGTTGTCATGTCTCCTAAGTTTCCTCTACTCTGTGACAGCTCCCCATGTTTTCTGGCTTTTCAGCCTTCTAAAAAGTACTGACCAATCATCTTGTAGACTGTCCCTCTGCATGGGTTTGGCCGCTGTCTTCTCATAATTGGATTGAGGTTTTGCATTTTTACTTGAATACCACGGAAATGTCTAATCGTTCTCAGTGTATTGTGTCAGGGATACATGATGGTAACATGTCATAATACTAGTGACATTAACTTTGGTCAGTTTGTTAAGATAATGTATTGTGAAGCTACTCATTTTCCTTTGAAATTAATAACAAAATTGGGGGAGATGCTTTTGGATTGTGAAGGTATCTTACTTCTTTTCAAATTTCCACTCACTAATTTTAGCATTCATAAATGGATCCTGCTTGCAACAGTTGATACAGTGGTTTTCTAATGATAGTTTCTTAGACTTCATTTATTCTAAATTTAACAACTAGAATTTTTCTGTGAGGATGAGGCCTTTTCTCTCTAATTTACTTTTTCAACATTTATATCACTATGGTTTTATTTTATGAATGCTAACCCAATACTATTATTTATTTTGTCATTGAAATTATTGCAGCTTTAGCTAATAGGAGCTCTTCCTGGGTAACTTCTGTGACTTTTCCACATGCTCTCATCCTTTTTGTGCATGTCCTTATACTGCAAGATGTTCCAAGTTCATTTTGTACTTTCCAGGACCTAAGCTGAGAATCAGGCACTTCACAAGGTTACTTTTTATTATAGAATAGTATTTGGAAACCAATATCTGGGTGCCAGATGTGCTGGTGGCTACTGGGGTATTATTGCTTTTAATCCCCTCTCATGAACAAAGCTGGAATATACATAGTTTTACTAATCCATACACATACACATACAACTATGGTCTATGTAATAATGCATGTGTGCAAGTGTATATGCATCTAGGTAGCTATATTCTTTATATTCTCTATCATCTATCTATCTATCATCTATCTATCTATCATCTATCATCTATCTATCTATCATCTATCTATCTATCCATTATCTATCTATCATCTATCTATCTATCTAATATGATTGGATCATTTATATTTTACAGATTATTGACATATTTGGATTATATCTATTATTTTGATAGTTATACTATTTTTTTGCTCTGTTATTTATATTTTTCTTGGTGGGACTTCTCTGGACTTAATTGATTCAGATTTATATTCTTTCAACTTATTATATCCACATTTCATATACACTCAAGTTTACAATAGACATCTTTAATTAATGAGAGTCTACTTTCCAATATTATTAATTTCTTTATATGCTACATAAGGACATCACAAAATTATATTCCCAATCTACCTTGCCATCTGTGTACTATTGTCATACATTTTTACTTTTTCATATGTTATCAACAAGATACATTGCTACCATTTTTGCTACAGACAGGCAGTTATCTAAGGACAATTAAAAATAAGGTAATAATTAACTCTGTTTTGCCTTCATTTATTACATTTCCTACTCTCTATTTCCTTCTGTTGATTAGGTTTCTATCTAGTATATATGCATTTTGCCTGAATTACCTCCTTTCCCATTTGTTGAAGTGTTTATCTATTGGACATTTTCGTTTGTTTGGAAAGTTCTTTATTTCTCTTATTTTTTTTTAAGAAAGCTATTTTTTGCAATGTATTGGGTACAGAATTCTGGTTTTCTCAATATTTTAAAGATTTTATTCCATTGATTCTGGTATGTATTATTTCTGAGAAGAAGTCTAGTTTTACTATAATATATGTCTTCCTCTGCCTGTGATGTACCATTTTTGCTCTCTGGATAAATTATTTTACATTTGTCTTTTGTTTTTGATAATTTGTATATTACATATCTGTGTGTGTGTGTGAGTATATGAGTTTGTGCTTTTATATTTATCCTATTTAGTGTTCTCTGAGCATCTTAGATTTTTAGTTGTTGAATGACATTATTTTTTGAAAATTTCTAAGGCAACATTCCTTCAAATATTTCTTCTGCTACATTCTCTCTTCTCTTTCTCTTGTCCCTGAGATTCAAATACTCATCTATCTCATAGATGTTAGATGCTATATTGGGTTTTTTTGTCTTTATGTTTCAATTTGGATAATTATTATTGACCTATGTATTTTTTAAAAATATTTATTTATTTTTGAGAGAGAGAGAGAGAGTCAGAGTGCAAGTGGAGGAGGAGTAGAGAGAGAGGGAGAAACAATCTGAAGCAGACTCAAGGCTCTGAGCTGTCAGTGCAGAGCCCAACACAGGGTTTGAACCCACAGACTGGATTGTGAGATCAATACCTGAGCCAAAATTATACAATTAACTGACTGAGCCACCTAGGCACCCTGACCTATGTATTTTTATGATTCTTTCTCTAGCTGTGTTATTTGCTTTTTAAAATGACAAAGGCATTTTTAGGTTTTGTTATTGTGTTTTTCATACTAGAATTCCTGTATGGTTTTTTAAATTATATTTTACATTTTTCTGTTAAAATTACTTATCTGTTCATGCATATTATATACTTTTGCCATTAGAGAGTTTCATCAAAGAGTGATTGGGTGGCTCCGTCAGTTAAACATCCAACTCTTGATTTTGGCTCAGGTCATGATCTCGCCATTTGTGAGTTTGAGACCCATGTCAGGCTCTGCTCTGACAGTGTGGAGCCTGCTTGGGATTCTCTCTCTCTCCCTGTCTTTCTGCCCTTCCTTCATGTGCTCTCTCTCTCTCTCAAAACAAATAAACAAAAAAATTACAGTTTAATATGTTAACCAACTCAACAATTCAATTTATTTTAAATTCTCCATCAAAAATTTCCCACATTTTTGTCATATCTGATTATATTTCTGTTGATTGACTTGTCTTAAGGGTGTTTACTCTTCTAGGTTTTGTTGAAAGATAGGTATATCATATAGGACAATAGAGAGTAAGATACACAGTTTTTATTATTGGAAATGGACATGGCTTTCTTTCTTCTGGATGTAGAAGTTTGTATTCATCAAGTCAAGTCTTGGGCTTGGTTAGAGTTTTTCATATTGCCATGGTTAGCTACAGTGTACATTTGGTTTAGTGTGAGGGCTGTTTGCCGAAAGGTTTTTCTCAATGTCTGATCCAAAGTTTTCGATCTTCCTTTGTTGTATCTCAGAGAGCATCTGTATCTTGTAGCTCTCCTATTAACATTTATCTGTTAGTTTCACTCAGTGATTGCCCGAAGGCAACAGGGAGCTGTGCTCTGCTGTTCTGATTGAGTTTCAAGCCTTAGACAGGCACTGAACTCCTGGTCCCTGGTACATGGTCCTCACAAATACTTCTTTCAGGTCCATATTGGACCCAGCACATACTCAGCCTTTGGTTCTCTTCTTAAATCTAAAAATTATTATTAAATCACTTCCACTCCTTGAATCTTTTGAATGAGCCAACTAAAACTGGCCTTCCTTTTAAAGTTCATGTTTCCAACTGATAACCTAGTCTTATAACATTTTGGGGGAAAGTAGAGTGAGTAGCTAGATTTTTTTAAATTATGAAAGTAATAAAAACTTTTTTATTTTACACACAAAGAAAGAAACTTGAAAAATACAGGAAAACTAGAATGAAGCCAAAATGACTTATTCTACTGCCATTTAGAGAACATATTGTTAAAATATGTGGCATTTACTTTTCTCCAAGCAGGATTTATTTGATATCCTATCAATTAAATTATTCAAACTTCATTTTTTAAAAAATATTGCAATGTAAATACTTTCCATGTGTGCAGAGACTACTATTGTTCTGTTGCCTCTTTCCCTCCAAAATACATACTGTATTCATCTCCCCTTCTTTCTGGGTAAATTTCTCTCTCTTTCCTTCCTTCCTTCCTTCCTTCCTTCCTCCCTCCCTCTCAATCTCTCTCTCTCCTTCTTTCTTTCTTTTTTAAATGCTAGATACAGACTTTCCCAGGCTTTCTTGTGTTTGAGTGTGTCTTACTAACTCGGTAAGAAGGTGTGTTATTTATGTTACAAGGAATTTCCAGGAAATCTCTTAAAAATGGATATAAGCCACACATCTTACTTTCAGTTCCTGCTCATTGGAATATGGAAACTGGCTGGTCTCAGGCAGCCATCTTAGACCTGAAACTGCACACTAAAAATAATGGAGCAGAAAGGAGAACGTAAGTGCCTGATAGTGATTATGGGGCCACAATACTAGGTTTAAATAATCTATTTTGCACTTCCATATGCAAGAATTCTTTAAACCATGTTGAAGTCACTTTTTAAAATGTAGTTGAGGGACACCTGGGTGGCTTAGTCAGTTGAGTGTCCGACTTGGGTTCAAGTCATGATCTCACGGCTCATGGATTCAAGCCGTGTGTAAGGCTCTGCGCTGACAGCTCAGAGCCTGGATCCTGCCTAGGATTCTGCGTTTCTCTCTCTCTCTGCCCCTCTCCCTTCTCATGTTCTGTCTTTCTCTCTCAAAAATAAATAAACACTAAAAAAACACTTTTTTTAAAAAAAACTTTTTTAAAACTTTTTTTAAAAAAAGTGTTTTTTTAATGTGGCTGAAAATTTTGTAAGAGATATGTCATGTTGTTATTCACTTTTGTAAGCTCATAGTAAGTGTCTGTGAAACATGTAAGATGTGTATTTTCCCAGTTGCATAATCTATTTACAACCTCTTATTGGATATTTTCTGCTATCAGTTACTCAATAGTAATATTTTTGGAATTAAGATAAAAGCACCTATAATTTTACCTGCATTATTTCCTAGATAAATTGTCTGATACAGAATTACAAGTCAACAATCCTCATCTGAAACTGGGTGAGATGTGTTTCAGAATTGACAGGTTTTTGTATTTTTGAAAGGTAACACAGTATTTATATTATATATTAATGACCCTACTGGTGGGGTTGAGACAGAATCCTTTTGTCAAATACATTTGTATTTCTACAGGACAATATTTAAAAAGTTACACTACTAAGCAGATCTTGTCTGGTGGCAAATGATCTAAGAAAAAACTTCTTTCTCAGAAACTTTTGGATTTTGTAATTATGCTAAGATTTTCATTTGGTCAAGGTTATGAGTGATTTTTTAGGCTGTTATTAAATATGTGTTCCATTATTTTATCATATTAGACATAAATATGATTATATATTTGTAATAATTTTTTCAGAAACATTAGCCAACATAATCTTTTGTTAGCAGTGTATGAATAGTAATTTCACTGTAGCATTCTCAGTGCTAGTATTTTTTTTATCTTCTTTTCTCAAGGTGAAAAGGGATACCTCATTTTTTTCATTTTATAATTCTGTGATTGCTAGTAAGTAATGATTATATTGTAGTTCCTGTGTAATTAATTGATCCTTTATCTGTGCATACCTCTTGATTGCTCTTTTTGGAGTTTTTAANTATATATTTTTTAAAATATAGATTTCAAACACATGAATCTTTTTGTCATTCTCCCCTTTGGATTAAAATTCTTTCCTACAAAGGAGATTTATAAATATTTACACAAGTTTATTCTAAATTTTTAGTCCTGGTTTAAAATATTTAGCTGTTTAAATTGTCCAGATTTTCTTTTGGTTTAATACATTTAAAAAGCATCTAAATTGCACCCCAATAATTTTTAACTGCTTCAGCACCATGAATTTTGTAATTCTCACCAACCTCACATTTCTATAGTGTTTTAATTACATACAAAATTTTATTTATCTTTTAACATTTATTATTTTTGAGAGAGAGAGATAAAGAGAAAGAGAGAGAGAGAGAGAGTGAGCAGGGGAGGGGCAGATGGAAAGGTAGACACAGAATCAAGAGTAGGTTCCAGGCTCTGAACTGTCAGCACAGAGCCTGACACGGGACTTGAACTCATAAAAGGTGAGATCATGACCTGAGCTGAAGTTGGATGTTCAACCAACTAAGCTACCCAGGCACCCCACATGTAAAATTTTATATGCACAAGGGAAAAGAGATGACCTGCTGGTGATATATTGTGATCACTTTGGTCAGAGAGAATAACCAATAGAGTATAAGAAGTATTTCTGATAGCCACATACTTCTCCCAGGAGATATGTTTCTTAAGTATGGGGCCCATTAGAGAAAGCAAGCCTCACTGCTGGAGCACGAATGTTTAATAAATTGCTCCTATTTTTTCCAGTATTAAAAAGAAAAGCCTTATTCTGGAACGTGGAACACTATATAATCATTGTCTCTTGTGCCTACAGGAGACCAAAATAAATTCTGACATATATACAGACTTGGGGATTATTATGGGGCTGAATTGTGGTCAATTGGGAGACTATTTTTAATTTATTTCTATTGATTTTTAAGTTGGATTTTTAATTATTATTTATTTTTATCCACTGATCTTAAATCGATCTTTTAAATATATCAATAAATTGATTTTTAGAATTCTTTGGTGGGTCACCAGTTGATAAAATTAATAAGTCTTAACTAACATCAAGAACTAAAGGAACACTTGGTGGATATTTGAAATAATATAGTAAGCTTTAGACAGCAAAGTATTAAAGATTCCTTATAGCTTATAGTTGTCTCACTATGAACCCAAACCGCTGATGATAGAAAGCTTCTTTGTATTATATATATCACTTAGAATTAAACTTTTGCTAAATAAGGGTTAGAAAAATGAAAGTGTGTTATGTTGAAATCTATTTAGGTTATTTTCTTATAGAATTTTACATGTAAATGGATATTACTAAAGTAGTGTAATCTGATCTATACATTCAGTAAAAACCAATTTTTCATTCCTTTCCTTAGCAAAAGGAAGCTAGAAGTGCCAGGTTTAATCCAACATAACTGACTTTTATTATTAAAGGAGTTTAAACTTCAATAAAATGAAACTATTAAATAGATTAAGAAACAAGATATGACTTGAATCTCATTTAAGGGTAGACAAGTGCTTCAAGTTACATACTTAAACTATTTCATCTATTTCTTACCAGGGGCTGGGCTTGCCTATTCATTTCCTTTTCAGCTACCACAGAAGTCATAGCTAAACAATAAATTGTAGTTTAATGTCTCTTCATTACTATCTATCTCATCATTTTAAGCAAAGCACTATAAAAAATTGGAAATATTCCAGTGCCTGTGAACATTGTAGAATCAGTTTGTGTTTTATCTCATATGACACAAATAATTGAGTAAAATACCTCAGCTAAAGGAACTATTAAATTTCTCCCTTAGTGATTCCTTAATTTCAACATGTATCATTTGGTTATTTGTCTGTCAAAGCTATGTAAGTATGGTCTTAGGCTTTCTGTTCCTGGAGCTGAATTGTTCGCTAATAAGATGTGAAATGTGAGAGAAGAACTATCTGTGGCAGGCCAGTGGACTGTAAGAACCAGCTGACTCTTACTCATAGGGTGGACTCCTGAGCAGGAAATGGCATATAAATAATGGGTAGGCTATATCATATATCAGATAATATCTACCAAATGATTTTGACAGTTCTCCAACACGTGGCTTAACTGTCATCTTTAGGAGTTCTTATGATATCAAAACACAACAGCAACACAAAAATAATAAAACTGAGGGGCGCCTGGGTGGCTTAGTCGGTTGGGCACCTGACTTCGGTTCAGGTCATGATCTCATCATTTGGGAGTTTGAGCCCTTCATTGGGCTCTCTGCTATCATCACAGAGCCTGCTTTGGATCCTCTGTTCCCCCTTCCTTCAGCCCCTCTGCCTCTTGCACTTTGTCTCTCAAAAATAAATAAACATTAACAAAATAATAATAAACAAAAATGAGACTTTTAATCATCATCTTCAAACAGTACCGTTTTGAGGAATTGAGGTCATAATAAGAATGGAACATTATTTAAACGACAGATGTCTCAGTATAATAGATATATATTTGCCACCTACCACTAATTTTACAACCATCAGTTTGATCTTTTTATGCACACTTAGCAAAAGTTTGAAAAGAAAGATGAAAAATTTTAACATTCAATTTCTGGTACCATTTTTCCTTTGCTCCCAGGTCTATTTGTATTCATTCATTCATCTTTATTCACTCTTGATCTAAGCAAAACACAGAGCTTTTTGCATACATAAATGAAATGGCATTTAATATACTAACTGTATCATTTTTTTCCTGGAAGGAAATCTGTATAAATATAAATAGCATAAACCACTAAGTTAGCTTCTTTCTGAAATCACAGCTATTCTAAAAATGTCAGCACGTACAATGGCACCAGAAAGACAAGTTGTTTGCTTTCAAGGTATGACAGCAGCACCATCTAATTTTCTGTAACAAAGCAAGCCATTTACTCCCAAGCAAATAGCAAATCAAGTTACTATAAAATTTTCTAGTTGAGACATAAAAACTTAAAAGTTTGAACAAATTATCACATATCAACTTAGAATTATCACATTTCTACCTAATTCATGTTTATAAACTGATTCTTGGCCTATATCTAATGATAAGAAAGGTATAGCTAGAGAACAGAATTCGCTACTTGAAAAAAAATCAGTGTCAATATAGAGATATCATGCACTGTGATCATTGCATTTTTGAAATTTATTTTCTGTACTTTTACCTTATTAATCTCCAAGCTTTTCTCCTCATTTCTTTTGTTTGAGAAAATATTTTGAGAATCTAGATCTAAGGTAACATATTTGGAAAAGAGATGTAAAGGCATGGTGAATTCAATACTGTTGCTCTGTAATGCATTACTCGAAACCTAGTAAGTTAACAAACATTTCTTACTTCATTGTTTTGGGTCAAGAATGTGGGCAAAGCTTAGCTGAGTGCCTCTGTCTCAGGTCTCTCATATGGTTGCAGTCAAGCTGTAGGATTGGGGTTGTGGTTCCTTTTGAAGGTCAGCTTCAGGGAGGATCCACCTCCAAGTTCACCATGTGGTTGTTGCTGGGTCTTTGTCCCTGGCTTTGTGGGGCTGTCCATGGGGCTGTCTTATGGCAAGGCAGTTGGATTCCCCCATGGTGAGTGACCGTGTGCCCAAGACAGAAGCCACAAGTCTACTTATAACCTAATATGTAAGTGACCTCCCATTACTTCTGCTATATTCTTTTCATTAGAAGCAGGTAAACAAATCCAGTCCACTATAAGGGTAAGAGATTACACCAGTGCATGACTAGTAGGAGGTAAGGCTCTTTTAGGATCAATCATTTTAGAAGGTGCCTTCCTTTAAGAAACTTATCCTATAGATATTTTCAACTTCAGATATCTTGATAAGTTAACCTACTATGTTCATAGCATAATGTTTATTTAAAGAATGAACTAATGAATGAGTAGATATTTTATACTACAGTAACTTTTTATAGCAAGCATCACATTTCTTAAGGAGATTAGTTCCTGCAATATCATATGTAGATTTCCTTTTAATAGTTCCATTTCCAATGTCTTCCTTGGTTTCAAAAATCATACCACACTAGATACATAGGAAGGAAAAGAACAGAATTCTAAAAAAACAATTTGCTCTCTTTCATTTTTGTCTAAGCTTCCTACTCCATTCTAGTATGGTTGGCTGATTTAGAGAAACATTAGCTTGTTTTCATTCTCCTGATTTTCCCTTCTCCCACTGAGGGTAATAATCATATCTCTTTTAATT
The DNA here is from genome assembly GCF_008692635.1 of Crocuta crocuta. Lineage (NCBI taxonomy): Eukaryota > Metazoa > Chordata > Mammalia > Carnivora > Hyaenidae > Crocuta > Crocuta crocuta. The sequence goes on along the minus strand of NW_027530644.1, from coordinate 4,646,582 downwards.
TATTATCTTGTTATGTTGGGGAGAATGGAAATTGTAAATGGAAGAAAGGTAGGTGTGTTGACAAGACATAGTGAAGATAATGATTGACACTAATTTCTTATCTGTATAGAAGGTTGTGAACTTATAGTATGATATGTATTGACTAAAATAACAAATAATGTGATGATATTTCTTACACATCTGAGCTGTGGTTTCATGTTCATATCTGCTTCTTGAGCCTTAAAACTAGACCTTATTTAGCTTTCTAGGAATGGGACTGTAATCCTAACAAGAGAAAATTCTAGACATTGATTCTATAACATAAAGCTAGTCTGGAAAAAAGAGGTTTCAGCTCCAAGAATAATTTAAAAGCATGAAGTTACCCTCTTCAGTTTTTTTTATTTATAAAAAAGTCCTTGTTGTTTTTTTTAAAGTTTATTAAGTTTATTAAGTTTAAAGTTTATTAAGTAGTATACTGAGTGTGTGATGTGAGGATGGTATTTTTTCTGAAAATATGTCAGTTTCCTTCCTGTAGGAAGTTAATAGAGCCTAATCTGAGAATTAGAGTTGACTTAACAATAATGTTGTATTCTAAGATTTTTTACTTAAATATTGTACATGTATTTCCACATAATTACAGAAATTGAATTTTTTTGTGGTTGGATGGTAATTCAACAATTTCAGATGCTGGGTTTATTTTAAATCTCTCCTGCTGTTGGATATTTTATGGTGTGGAATTTACTTTGAAAGTATCAGTCAGTAGGGGTGCCTCAGTGGCTCAGCTGGCTAAGCAACCAACTTCCGCTCAGGTCATGATCTCATAGTTTATGTTTCAAGCTCCACATTGGGTTCTGTGCTGACAGCTCAGAGCTTGGAGCCTATTTCAGATTCTGTGTCTCCCTCCCTCTCAGCCCCTCCCCTGATTGTGCTCTCTTTCTCAAAAATAAATACACATTAAAAAAAACTTTTTTTAAAAGAAAGAAAGAATCAATCAATGCACGAGGAAGGGTAAATGTGAGTGAGCTTGGTCATATGTTAATCTTTAAAAGTTTTTGAGAACAATTTGAATATAACATGTTTTGGTAGATGGATTTTTTTTCCCTCAAATAATTTTTTCTGTGACTGTTTGGATTTAATTTACCTGATCTATTTTTTTTTTGGTCCACTCAGTATGAATTAAGGAAAGGAGACATTAATTCTCAAAGAAAATGAAAATGAAAATACTGTAGGTTTCTTCTTGATATCAAATATACCTTTAGATGAAATTTGTCAGTGGAAGATTGGAAGAAGAATTATTATAGGAAATATAGATACATATCAAAGATAAATTTGAACATAGAGCTCCTCAAGATATTCTATAAAAAGCTATCTAAACTTGGTTAAATATAAAACAAATATTTTCCAAGGAAGAAAGGATTTGGCTTTTATAAGATTTGTTCTGCTCAAGAATCTCTGCAATAAGTATTCTATTTTGAAAGTCTCTATAAATGTACTCAAAGAAGTGATGACTATTAGGAATTCTGTTGACTTTTTCCTAATCATTAATAATGTTAAAGACCAGTTCAAAATACCAAGAAGAATACCATCTAATGAAAATTAATAAAACTAAAACTATTAATACACAAATTACAGTATAGTCAATACTTGCTTACTAGGTGGCCTTCATGAAGCAGGTATATGTCTCTTTCACTTTGTATTCCCGGCCCAGAGGAAATACAGGACATGTAACAGGCATCAGATAAATGTTTAGTGAATTCAGGAAGTAAAGCTGACACCACAGGAGATCCAGATCTTATAAGTCACAACTGCTATTTCTGAGATATTTCCATTTCCCTACAAATACAGTGTTCTACATTTTAGAGGTTTTATCCCATTTAATTGTCTCTCATGTGGAATAGGTATCATTATCCCATTGCTCTATGTGCAGTAAAAACGTAATGTCATTCTTTAAAAGTTTATTAGAAGACTAGGCGTTGGAACATAAAATTATGCCATCATAATATATACATAAATCAAACATGGATAAATTCAGAGTAAATACTACTGAATAGGTGGCAGAATGAAATTACTTCTTTAACCTCATACAAAAGCTTTCAGTGTTTAGAAATTGCTTCCCTTCTCTTAGAATTGATTCAACCAAATTAGAACTAAATTCTTTTAGAATTATATATTTGCTTTGCACCTGCAGAGTAGACATGCATGTGGATAGTCAGACCTTGACAAAAGGTCAAGAACTAAGCTTTGAAATGCCTATTCCAAACATTAAATCCATTAACCTGATAATGGCAGTATGAAAGTGTGGTCCTTGTTTCTGTGTCTCAAATGAAGAATAAAATCGGATTCCATCAAAGAAAATTTCAACACAAAGACATTTGTCATATCCGGATTTAAACTACACTTTGTTTTGAATTATTTGTTTTTCCAAACATTGGCCTAATACAGAAATCCTAGCACTGTATTATTAATATTGTATTACAAAAAGAGATTCATAAAATGGAAATATTATTGGTGTGTACAGAGCTCATGAATATCTTTCCATGGGTCGATCATTTCTTTAAACATTTGTGGAAAATGCTAAAAAAACTGCTATTTTCTTTTTAATATAAAATAGTGGTTACCCACTTCTTTATATCATATTTAACTGAATTATGTAAGTGGATAAATTCTCAGTTCATTTTGAGTAGCTTAATGAAACAGATTTCTGTCAGGAAACATTTAATTAAAACGTGATTACTACCATAGCAACACTATTACAAAGACACTAAGGCTGTCTTAATACATATGTTTCTTGAATTATTCCTTGGATATATAATAGGAATTCCTCTTAAAGATTTTTATCTCAGATGCAGCTTACCTAAATTTAAACTCCCCCTTAATAAGGCATCAATACGAGAAGATAGTCTTATATTGGTCTACATACTTTTTCTACCATGTGAATTGTCCTCTATGTAAAGATAGGAAAGACAAGGGAAAAGAGAGATGCGTTCTTCCACATCATCTTTTAAAATCCCTTCTTCAAAGAAAATAGCACAGACGCAGAGTCAGGTGTATATTGTTTCTTATGAGCTGAAAGAAACCTATTTTTTAAAGTATATATAACAGTTCCTTTTCCTAAATCTTCACATCGCTCAAGACCAAACTGAAGTCTAACTNGTCCAGTGCCAGACCGAGGCCACCAGTCCAAGGAAAGCCCCACAGTTAGAGGTGGGATATCTCTCCGAAAGCCTATAGTCTGGTGCATGCAGAAGTCGCACATGCACTGGGAAGCCAAATGATTCACTTTGACTCACTTTACTGCGACATTCGCTTTGCTTGCAGGGGTCTGCAACTGAACCCGCAGGATCTCCGAGGTAGGCCTGCTTCTCCGCGAGCGCAGACGGGAAAGCAATAAATAAACATTTAAAAAAAAAAAAGACAAAGAACAAGACACTTAGCTGTCTTTAAAAAAAAAAAAAACTTAAAATCTGCCTTCAGTTGCCTATGCACTCACCTTGCAAACATTCAGCAGTTCTCTATTGATGAAATATTGTTGGATAAAGGGTAAGGAAGATTAACTTCAGAATAATGAACTAAAGACTAACAGATGCAGGAAGAGGCTTTTTCCTCCTTTTTTCACACACAAATATACAGACATACTCTGCTTACTAGACAGAAAAAAAATAGTCTTAAGTAATTATGGGAGTATTCCATTAATTCCACTGCATTTCACGAATCTCAGAAACTGCAGGCTGATGAAGTTGTTACTAAGCATGGACAGAGATGTTAAAAATCTTTGTGGACATTTGTTAAAAACTTGTTGCTACTCTGAAGCACTTCTAATATCTGTTTTTCAATAAAGGATTATTCTGAATGTGCCTTAAAGATTAGCTAAGCCTTTATCTTCAACCATTTATTACTTGTATGAATGGTGAGGGAAATTGTACAAAGAGGCTCAACTAGGAGGAGTAGGAAAAAGCTCCAGTGACCTTGAAATATGTGTAGCTTCAGCTCAGATTCTATTCTAGCCATTCTGAATGTGAGTGAACTTCAGTGAAAGATAACAACGAAAATTGTTTATGCTTAACTAAGGCAGCAAGGCTCCAAAGTGATCATTGGTTCCGCTGTGTGCCATTGTGCGATAATTCAGCTTCACATGCTAGATCAGGCATTATTTTGTTCATGTCTTAGCTTTGCCACTTCTTCGGCTCTATGTCCTTGGAGATTTGTTTTATTATTGTCTCTCAATTTCTTATGTGAATACTTAGTATAGATTTCTCAGGTTTTGGGCTATTGTTCTAAGCACTTTAATCTCAATTAAGTTATTTACTTCACCATATGTTAAAATGTCAATAGTATCACTAGGCCAACTTTGCAGACCAAGGACCTCACACTCTACAGTTGTGGGTAAGCTGGGGGTGTCACATGACTGTTAAGTGGACCAGTAGGGATTTGAACCCAAGCAACAAATTTGGGGCAAAGCATGTGATCTTAACCTCTTCATTTACTACTTCTCAAGCTCTTAGAATGGATCTGACATAAAATGAATGCCTAGTCAGCCTCTTACAATGCCAATTATTATTATTTTTTGTATTTTATTTAATTATACAAGAAATGCATTGGAAATATCATGAGCCTTCCTATTCTATATTTTGTTATAAGTTGAAACAGTTTATACAATAACAGAATGAAAAGGTAAGATACCTAAAATACCAATAAAAAGTTAGCAGTTTTATCTCTCAGTGTATCCAGTGTCTAAAAAAATAATGAGTGGTGAAAATAAAGCCCTCTAGCAACGACGCTGCTGTGACTCTTGAAGAATATTCATGTATAAATCCTGAGACTTGAAAGAGGAAGTGTTGTCTGGTGGAAAGAAGATGCGCTGGCATCAAACTGATAAGGCTCTTGGGGTGCCTGGGTGGCTCAGTCAGTTGAGCGTCCATCTTCAGTTCAGGTCAAGATATCACGGTTTTTGGGTTCGAGCCCCACATCAGGCTCTGTGTTGACAGCTTAGAGCTTGGAGCCTGCTTCAGATTCTGTGTGTCTCTCTCTTTCTACCCTTCCCCCACTTGCTCTCTGTCTCTCTCAAAAGTAAACAAACATAAAAAAATTAAAAATACACTGATTAGGCTCTAGTCTTAATTTACTAGTTGTGGGACCTGAGAAAATTATATAATCTATGTGAGACTTGATTTCTTTACCTCTAAAATTGGATAAATGATAAACTTTTAAGTAAAACCGATAGATGAATTAAATGAACTAAAGTCTAGTATGGAGTGTAAAGAGCACATAATTGATCCTAAACAGGTCTTCAAGTCACAAAAATAAACACACTTAGAATATCACACATTTCAGTAAACACAAAATGAATATTATGATCTGTGTAACCATACCTGTCAGAGATGAATGAAGTACAAAAAGAAGAAATTCTCATATGGAAAGCCCTACATACCTTTTCTTAACATCCTTTCTAGAGCTTCTCTTGTTTTCTTTTCTCTTCCATCACTTTCCATCTTTCCAACTCTTTTATCTTCTGTTTGAATACAGTTAGAGCACTGCAGAGACTAGACTAGATAGCTGGGGAGTTGATTTGATTGCAGCTCACACTGGCGGACTCAAAAGTTCACTCACTGCTGCACCAGCTGGAAACGGAGTGCCTGGTGCAAGCACAGAGCTTCCTGACCGGTTTCCAGGAAAGACAGCGATGTTCATTAATACCCTCCTTAATATGGCCCAATTATAAAGATAGTTTGATGGAAAAACAATCCCAGTCAATCTGTCCTCAGTTCTGTTGCACCAGAGACAACTTCTGTCCTTCTTTCCTTTCTTGCTTACTTGTCTTTGACCAAATTAATAAGAAATTTCAGGTGTTAAATTAAGCACCAGAGGGAGCTGTACAATGCCATCAATATATTTTAAATGATGCTATGATAATGAAAATGAAATCAATTAAATGTTTTATCTATAGCACTCAGAATCCAAAATAAAGGCACTAGTTTATATCAAATGCTAAATGCACACAAAATTGGACAATTATTGTGAAGCTTTTTTATTGCTCCATGTTTACCATTTCATTCAAAAGTAAAAGTCCCCTAAAGTACGATTTTGTGGTGGCAGAAATGAAATATTTCTGGAAAGAAGCGTTCCGCAAGAAAATATTACATCCAATTCAGATATCCAGTGAAAGCAATATTCACCTGTGAAAGAGCAAGCTCTAATGAAAGAGATGCTAGGATGACAGAAGGAATTCAGACATCTGGGCACATCCTGCTAGAGCAAAGCCATTTATGGAGAGCTACAAAAGAAATAAAAGGATGCTGTTCCCTATCATTATTTACAGCATCTGTGAAAGAGAGGAGAGTTAGCAGACAGGAAGGCACCTATGGATACATTCCACATTTTTCTGTTGGAGGAGAAAAGGATATATCACTTTCTCTACCTGATCCTTACCTTATACTCTATCACCCAACCTTTCCCCTTTCTCCCACCATGCAGAGAAACACTTTAGGGAGGTTGCAAAGATAAATCTGGCGCTTTTTCTTTGCTATCGACACATAGCACCAACAGGTATGTGAGCAGCAAACTGCATCCTGTAAAGTTGTTTTTCTGTCACTCACAGAATGCTCCTCAACTCTTTGAGTTGAGGCTTAAACTTAATACTTGTAAAACCCACACAGGATGGCCCATCTGGCAGTGGTTCCATAGGCTTCTGCTGCTAAGCAGCCATACCATTCTCTTCAGCAACAGGAAATGGATAGAAGGCTGTGTCTTTGTGTCTACTGGGCTGTCTTCCTTATGAAGAAGCTGGAATAATTTCACACATGAACATAAATATTTTATCAAAAGAGATATCATGTTTTAGTCAAAAAGAGACTTGTAAGATGTCCTTAAAAAGAACTCTGTTGAAAGTGTATTATTATAATTACAGGCAAATCTAACATAGCCTATGTGGGGTATACATCTCACTAAAAGAAAATATATAATTCAAATACTTTCTGGGAAATGTTAAAACAACAAAAGAGAAAAATTTTAGTAGCAATGCCATTTGAAAGGAGTAGAGCATTGTTGAGTCTCACCTTTAGTTAGACTAAAGGTATGCTTAATTACTTATTAAAATTACAAGCTATATTGATAACATAAATCTCTGCTTCAGATCCTCTGTCTCCCTCTCTCTGCCCCTGCTTATTCTCACCCTCAAATAAACAAAATATTTTGTTATTAAAAAATAAACAAATAAATAAAAACTAAATAATATTCATTGTACATATACAATGAATTTTCTTTATCTATTCATCCATCAATGGATAAGTGTTTTATTTCCATACCTTGGCTATTGTGAATAATACTGCAGTAAACATGGGAGTGCATATATGTTTGGAAGAATGTACAGATGAAGCCATCTGGTCTGGTGATTTTCTTGGTTGGGAGGATTTTGATTATTGATTTAAACTCATGTATCATTTATTGGTGTGCTCAGATTTTTTATTTCTTCTTAATTCAGTCTTGGAAGGTTGTACATTTCTAGGAACTTAACCATTTCTTTTAGGTTAATAATTTGTTGGCACTTAATTGTCAATAGTAGTGTCTTATCATCCTTTGTATTTCTGTGGTACTGGTTGTGATGTCTCTTTTTTCATTTTTTATTTTATTTATTGGAATCTCTTTTTCATTTCTTACGTTTTTTCAGATTATGAGTTATGAAAATATATAAATGACAAAATGAAATGTTGGAATTATGAGATTTATTAGGCTTATTATAGACTTCTATAGCTCTATTGTGTAAGGACAGAGATCTAAAATGGACATGACACTCACCATACTGTAGAACAGATTTTCAAGACAGTCAGACAGGGGTTATGGGGCTTTAATCAGTTAATTTTGGAAGGATGATACCTTTGTGTAATTATAAAGAGTATCATTTGGACAGAGTTAGCATGTACTTAACATTTTTACATATGATATGTTATTTGGTTCTCACAGTAATCTTAAGAATTCAGTATTTTTAAAAAAGTTTTTAAGTGTTTATTTTAGTTTTGAGAGAGAGAGAGAAAAAGAGTGTGAGCAAAGGAGGAGGAGAGAGAGAAAAAGACACAGGACCCTAAGCAGGCTCCAGACTCTGAGCTGTCAGCACAAAGCCAGATGTGGGTCACAAACCCAGGAACCACGAGATCATGACCTGAGCTGAAGTCAGTACTTAAGCAACTGAGCCACCCAAGTGCCCCAAGAATTCAGTATTCTTTATCAATCAACACTTCAGAAATGAAGAAACTTAGGTTCAGAGACTTTTTGAGGGGAGTGGGGGTGGGGAGAGGGAGATGGAGGCAGAGGGAGGGAGAGAGAGAATGCACATGTTCAAAGAATTTTTGCAAAGTTAAATGTTTGCAAATTAAAAAGTTCAGAGAATTTTTGCAAATTAGCAATCACCATATATCTAGGAAGTTTTATAGTTAGTATTTAAAACTGAATTCCACCTCTTTATTCTCTAGAACTTGAAAAGTTAGCAAGGCATATATTCTTCTCTAAGCAGGAAGCTACTTTTGTCTTTTATATCAGGTGTTGCAATTACCATTTAAATAATATGCACGACAAATCACTTCATTATTTTATTTTGCAATTATTATATGTAAGCTTTTTATGCTGTACATTTTTTGCTAAGTCACACACACACACAAACACACACACACACACTCACACACTTCATGAGGTAAATATTATAGTCCACCTGGACTCTGCTTCTCTGCTACATCCCCAAAGAGACACTCAGGTTTGCTAATATTTCATCCTATCTGATATTAAACTACTTATGGTCTCACTGAGTGGAACATATATTTTAGGTTGTCTAATATACTATGTATCTATAATAAGATACAAATCAGTACCAACTTTCTGCCAATAGAAATTTCACTGAGATTTTATGTGTCCCAGTTATTCATCTTTCTCTTGTGGCCTACATGTTACCTGAGAGCCATCTATCAATAATACACTTAAGAGAAAATTTTTATAAATGAATAATACTGGTCACTACACCTGCATATAATTGGATAACAAAGTTAATGTTCTTTTCTGAAGAACTATAAAAAAGTTGTCTCCCATGCCTACTACTGCATTTTAATTTCTTCTGAAGATGTGGACTGGATAAAAGGGAAGATGAGAGACTTCTTAAATAGACAAGGGCATTTCTTCAGTTATAATTTTTCAAGTCACTGACTTTCCATGTGAATTTTATATCTCAGTGTTTTTCACTACCCTTAACATTAAGGAAAATTGTAATTTTAATATGTGCATTTATATTGTAACCAAAATTAGTAAACTGATTAAGTCTAAGCAACACTAAAAATATCAAGAAATGAGTACAGACTTCAAGGTTTAAAAACATAATCTAAGATGATGCTCTATAAACTTTTATTTCCTGAGTTTATAAAAAAGAGTTAAAAAAAAGCACGTGGGTTCTTTTACTGAAGATCTTGTCTTTTTTTTCTTTTTCTTTTTCTGGTATCCATTTGTTCCCCAAAGTAATCTCTTTGTATGCTTCCCTTCTTAACAAATATGTGACAATCTGTCCCTCAGAGAGTAGAAAAAGAAAATAATGTTATATGCTCTCATTAAAATAAATATAGAAAAAAGAAATGAAATATGATTATAAATAATAAAAATAAGGATTGTTTATATTATTCCAGTTGAAGAGAATGAACCACTTGTTAAACATCTGTTTATTATTGCCATCTTCCAAAGGGAGGATGTCAACATAAATAAGTCAACACCAATCATAATTTGTTTCTAACAAAATACTTCTATTATTTTTTTAAAAACCTATGGATACGGGGCGCCTGGGTAGCTCAGTCGGTTAGGCATCTGACTTTGGCTCAGGTCATGATCTTACACTTCATGGGGTCGAGCCCCATGTCAGGCTCTGAGGTGGCTGTCAGCACAGAGCCTGGACCCTGATTCTGTGTCTCCTTCTCTCTCTGACCCTCCCCTGCTCACACTGCCTCTCTCTCTCTCTCTATCTCTCAGAAATAAATAAAACATTTAAAAAATGTTAAAAAAAACCTACGGATAACAGAATCGACTCCAGGCAGATTGGGAAGATATTATCTTTTGCTAATACGTATACAAACAAGATTGAGTGTTTCATTTGTCTGTTTGTTTTGTTTTGTTTTATGGAAAGAGGAAATTCCACAAGTTTGGATCTAAATACTTCCAAATTAATCTCAACAATAAAGCTATTTTTACCACATGATGTGCAAGATAGCATGAATAATTATTGTGGCTCTATGTACCTCTAAAGAGAATAAAGGACTCAAGTAATTAAATTATTTTTAATGTTTTATTTATTTCTGAGAGAGAGAGAGACTGTGTGAGCAGGGGAGGGGCACAGAGAGAGGGAGATACAGAATCTAAAACAGGCTCCAGGCTCTGAGCTGGCTGTCAGCACAGAGCCCGACATGGGACTCGAACCCACAAACGATGAGATCATGACCTGAGTTGAAGTCAGACGCTTACCCAAATGAGCCACCCAGGTGCCCCGAGTATTCAGGTAATTAATATGGATTATTATCTGTGTATCTCAATTTTTAAAAATCTCTTGTGTAACATTAACAACATGTCAGGAGTTTTCAGCCCTCACCACCCCATCCCCATAGAAACACTAATTTTTGCAACCACTCATAGATGAGAGCACCATTGTGGGAGCCCAGCAGTCTGGCAAAGAAGTCCTAGCACATATTAGAGCAAAAAATCCAAAAACAGATGTAATGAGGAGGATAGGACGAACAGTTTACTGGCATCATTGCTTCCCTAAGGCATTTTAGTACCAAGAGGGGTGTCTTTGGCCCATAATTTCTCTCACAGGAGAAAATGAGAGTGTAAAAGCACCTAGTTTTCCCATTTGTGTGGGGATGCTGCCCAAAAGGCCAATTCATTTTGACTCATCCAGAACACTGAAGCGTTCTGCATGACTAAATAGTTGGGGAACCTGAGAGCAGATAAAAGAGGTGGGGACCCACAGCAACCAAGGTGCAAGGAATGAAACAAAAGGTCTCAATTTCACCAACCACTTCATGGTTCCATCAAGAGGCCCAATCCTGACACTTGTAGCACACATAACCGACAGACTCCTAGCCGTCATATGCCACCAGCCCTCCATGCAGCCTTGCCCTCAAAACAGAGTGTATACCTATTCCCCCTGCTAGTACCCAGTCCACTTCACAGAAGGTGTGCTCAAGTCTCTATAGATACTGCACAGTCCTGAACAATCAGTGGATCAAAGAATAAACCAAAAGGGAAATCAAAAAGTATCATGAGGCAAATGAAAATAGAAATACTACATATCAATACTTATGGGATACAGCAAAACCAGTTCTAGGAAGGAAGTTTATAGTGAAAAAGGCCTATGTTAAGAAAAAAGAAGTCTCTGAAATATATAACCCAACTTTACACTGCAAGGGACTAGAGGAAGAAAAAGAAACTAAGCACAAAACTGGCAGGAAGAAAAAAATAAATATTAAAGGAGAAATAAATGATATATAAGTAGAAAAGCAATAGAAAAGATCAATGAAACTTGTAGTTGTTTTTTAAAGATAAATAAAGTCGACAAACCTTAACCTAGACTAACCCTGAAAAAAGGAAGAAGAGTCCAATAAATGAAATCAGAAATGAAGAGGAGACATCACAACTGCTACCACAGAAATACAAAGGATTATAAGAGACTAGTATCAACAATTGTATGCCAACAAATTGGATAATCTAAAGAAATTGATAAGTTCCTAGTAACATACAATCTTCCAAGTCTGAATTATGAAGAAACAGAAAATCTCAACAGACCAAACAAGAGCAATGAGATTGAATCACCAATCAAAAACCTCCCAATAAAAGTAAGCTCAATATCAGATGACGTAATGGATGAATTTTACCATTTAAAGAAAAATTAATGCCAATCCTTCTTAAAGTCTTTGAAAAAGCAGACAACAGTACCAAACTTGTTTTATGAAACAAATATAACCCTCATTCCAAAGCCAGATAAGGACACTACAAGGGAAGGGAATTATAGGCCAATATCCCTGATGAACATAGATTTAAAAACCCTTACCAAAATGCTAGCAAACTGAATTTAGCAGTGCATAAGAAGGATCATACACCAGTGTCAGGTGGAATTTATCTCTGTGATACAAGGTTGGCTTGACACACACAAATAAATGGGATGCATTAATAGAATGAAATGTAAAAATCATATGATTATCTTAATAGATGTAGAAAAAGCATTTGACAACATTTTAAAATGCCCATGCTATCCAAAGTGATCTACAGACTGAATGCAATACATATCAAAATTATAGTGGCCTTTTTCAAAGTAATAAAAATATTATTTTGAAACTCATATGAAACTACAAAAAACCCCAAATAAACAAAGCAATTTTGAATCAGAAAATCAAAGCCAGAGGCATCACACTGCTTGATTTTAAACTATCAAAGCTGTAGTCATCAAAACAGTACGCTACTGATATAAAAACAGATGCAAAAACCAATGGAACCAAAAAAGAGCTTTAAAATAAATCTACACGGGGCGCCTGGGTGGCTCAGTTGGTTAAGCGTTTGACTTCGGTGTAGGTCATGATCTTGCAGTTTGTGAGTTCGATTATCTGCGTGGGCTCTGTGCTGACAGCTCAGAACCTGGAGCCTGCTTCAGATTCTACGTCTCTGCCTCTCTCTGCCCCTCCCCGGCTAATGCTCTGTCTCTCTCTATCTCAATAATAAATAAACATCAAAAAAATAAATGTACACATATATGATCAATATACCTTTAACAAGGGCACTAAGAAACACAATGGGGAAAAGATAATCTCAATAAATGGTGCTCCAAAAACTCGATATCCACATAAACATGAATAAAATTGGGCTTGTGTTAAACTATACACAAAAAGAACTCAAAATAAAAACCATTAAACTCCTAAATGAAACTATAGGGAAATATTTCAGGTACAACATCTAAAGTACAGGTAACACAAGCCAAAATACACAAGAGAGACTACATGAAATCAAAAAGTGTCTGTACTGCAAAAGAAACAATCAAAAAATAAAAATCTATTTACAGAATGGGAGAAAATATTTCCAAACCACATGTGATAAGTAATTAATGTTTACCATATATATAGGGCACTACTATAACTCAATAGCGAAACAAGGCAAAACCAAAACCAAATAACCTATTTAGAAATGGGCAAAAAACCTAGCCCTATATTTTTCCAAAGAAGACAGAAATGTATAACAGGTGTATCAGGTGACCAAAAGGTACAAACTTCCACTTATAAGATAAATAAGTTCTGGAGATGCAAGGTATAGTATAATGGCTACAGGTAGTACTATATAGTATATTTGAAAGTTACTAAAACAGTAGATCTTTTTTAAAATTTATTTTGAGAGAGAGAGAGGGAGAAAGAATGCACCCATGAGCAAAGGAGGGGCAGAGAGACAGGGAGAGAGAGACTCCTAAGCAGGCTCTGTGGTGTCAACCCAGAGCCCATTGAGGGGCTGGATGTCATGTCCATGAGATCATGACCTGAGCCAAAACCAAGAGTCAGGTATTCAGTCAGCTAAGCCATGCAGGTGCTCCTGAGAGTAGATATTAAAAGTTCTCATTACAAGAAGAAAAATCATAACTATATGAGGTAATTGGTATTAACTGAGCTTTTTGTGGTAATCATTTTGTAATGTATAAATATATCAAACCATTATACAATGTTAGTGTCATTTATATCTCAATAAAGCTGGAAAAATAATGTAAAATAAAAGTAGTAAGATTATGATGCAGAGAGGGGCCGTGGGATTTTCCTCTGAGCCTCTTCATATTCTGGAGACCAAAACAGTATGATTCTATGACAATTATCGAGTGCTTTCTAAATGGAAAAAAAAAGATATATTATGGTAAATGCAAAGATAGTTACCAATTCTAATTTGAGGGTCACTCTAGTTTTATTCTTTCTTACTTTCTAAAATAGTATATTATGAAAATAAACACAAATGGTTGGTAGGAATAATTCTTCATCTGCTTGTTCTTATTAACCAACCAAGAACAGAAATGCTCTTTGAGTTTGCAATCCAGGACAGGGAGGTAGGCAGGTAGGCAAAAAAAACAGGAAAAAAATCAAAATACTACAAGGAGATATCACCTCACACCTGTTAATATGACTATTATAAAAAAAAAGATGAGATTAGGAAAGAGAAACCTTGTGCACTGTTGATGGAAATATAAATAGGTACAGCCATTGTAAAAAAACACTAGGGTAGTTCTTCAGAGGGTTAAAAATAGAACTACCACAGGATCCAGCTATCTTCCTCCTGAAAGTCTAAAAGAAATAAAATCAGTATCTCAAAGAAGTATCTTTTCTCTTCTGCTTTTTGCAAAATTTTTTTCACAATAGCCAAGTTATGAAAATAACCTAAGCATCTATTGACAGATGAATGAATAAAGAAAATGTAGTATAGAATGGTAAGCTATTCAACCATAAGGAGAAATTCTTGCCATTTGTGACAACATGGATGAACCTGGATGACATTAGGCAAAGTGAAATAAGCCAGACACAGAAAAAAATAGTGCATGATCTCACTTACATGTGGAACTAAAAAAGTTGAACTTAGAACTAAAGAATAGAATGGTGGTTGCCCGTGGCAGGGCGGTGGAGAAATGGGAATATATTCATCAAAAGGTAGAGACCTCCAGTTATAAGGTGAATAAATTCTGGGGATCTAAGTACCTCATGATAATTTTAGTTAACAATAATGGGTTGTATATCTAAAATTTGCTAAGATGTAGATCTTAAGTGTTCTCACCACAATAAAAAAGAAAGTGAGGGGTCCCTGGGTGGCTCAGTTGGTTAAGTCACAGACTCTTGGTTTCAGCTCAGGTCATGATCTTACCGTGAGATGGAGCCCCAGGTAGGGCTCTGCACTGACAGTATGGAGCCTGCTTGGAATTCTCTCTCTCCTTCTCTCTCTCTGCCTCTCCCCCATGCATGTACCCTCTCTCCCACTCTCTCTCTCAAAAGAAAAATAATAATAAAAAAAGGTAAATATGTGAGAGGATGGATGTACTAATTAACTTAACTGTGGTAATTATTTCACAATGTAAAATACATTAAACCACCATGCTGTACCCTTTAAAAAATAAAAATAAACAAAAATAAAAATAAGTATATTATGTTTACGGTCTTTGTTTTATGTCATCAGTTGTAATTCCCTTCCAAGCTTCCATTCTCATATCCTTCAGCAACCCAACATAAAACATTTAAATGAAACTCAACTTTGTTTTGTTGTTTGAACATTAAATTATTTTATACTTAGTTCCCCTAAGTTCCCTCATTTAGTAGACAAAAAGAGGATTTTTTTAAAGCATTTAGAAAGAGGAAAATACATTCAATTAAAAATAAAACTAACGTAAGGAAGAAAGGATTTGAGAACTCTATCTTTTTTGATATCTTTTTTGAGCTTTCATTTCCAATATATATATTCAGAAACTTTAGATGACTTTACTTTTTTGCTTTCAGCCATTGAATCATTGTTCAGGAAGCAGTGATTATTATAAAGGAGCACAAGAAAGAAAGTATGGCTGGGCAAATAAAAAGGTTGAGAAAAAATAGATAATGGAAACAAAGGAGTTGAATCAGGTCAGTGGCTACAAGAAAAATGTACAGAAATGTAGTCATGAAAGGGAGACAAAATTTGGAAGAAAAATGAAATGAAAATTTGTTCTTATTTGAGAAAACATGAGGGAATGGTGAGAGATTATAACACTTTCCAGTCTTTTACTAGTTCATTCATTCATTCATTCATTCTTTTATCTCTTTACCCATATTTTATTTATTCATTTATTTACCCATCCCTATATTCTGAAACAGCTCTACTTTAGGAAAATATTAAAGTGTAGGAAGAAAAATGTTTCTTTGGAAAAATTGTGCACTGTTTGGAGCATATTCTGCCAGGTTATTATAGATATTCTCCTAGCCGTATCAATATTCTGGATTTATAACGTTCCTGTTGTTTGGATTCTCCTTTGGATTGGTTGTAATACATTACCAATTTAGTCATTACTGAGCTAAATAAAAATTTTAACTGTTGTCTATTTTTATGTGTATGACAGTCATGATTTACTTACTTTTGAAAACTGTCTTTTAAGAGCCCTCTTACTTTGTAAATATTTTGCCTGTTAAAATTTTCTTTGGGGAGTAAAGGAGTCAGCGGTAGTGGTTATATGACCATAACATTCTGTGTGGGGATTTAGTATTTTAATTCTAATCTCACACCTTCTTATGACTAAGAATGGATGGTGTCTTGAATTTAGCCAGTTATCACTATCTTGCTTGTTTAAATTTTGAAGTAATGATTTAGTATTCTTTTTATCAAAAAGTATATGAACATATAGGGACAAATGAATTCCATGCTACAGAGATTTCATATTTTATTTCCTAAAGCCAGAGAACATCTTCCAACTAAAGAAGTCCCTGTGGTTCTCAGTGTCTTCCATTCTTTCTGACTGCTCTCGTGTCACTGTAACGTTAGCCAGTTGAGAACAACACTGACTTACATCCATCTGTACACTACAGAACCACCTGATTGTGCCCTCACCCTTTGCCTGAGGGAAGAATAGTATTATCTTTATAGTTTTCACTTTTATCTTTTATGAAAACTTGCTTAATCTTAAAGGCAACTCCTACAGATATCTATATTTTCCAAAAATGCTCAAAATTTATATTACAAATTTTATAGGAATCAGAACCTCTCGCTTCACTATATTTAAGGTGTAAGGTCAACCATATAGTCATATTTTGCAAATAATCATATTTTGCAAAAATATAGTCATATTTTGCAAAAATATAGTCATATTTTGCAAATAAATGGGTATTTTGACAATATGCCTCTGTGTTGATTCCATTATAAAATTAATTTTGTCATGATGTCAGTAAAATTACAAGAAAAATGTAAAAGAAATGAGAAACAGAAACGGAGCAGGAGGAGAGGAAGGGGGAGAAGAATGATGAGAAAGGAGAAGAAGAAAAGAAACGAAGGAAATAAGGAAGGAAGGAAAGAGGGAAGGAAGGAAGACTTTCTCTGCTGCTCTGTGAGTAAATGAAGTCAAATTTACTCATCACTTTAAAACCAGAAGGAATCTCCTTCCAGTAGTTTATAAATGGGTCAAAGATTTGGTTATCACTTAAAAAATTGCTTTAGGCAGGGAGATTCAGTATTTTAAATTAATATAATTAGAACTTTTAGAATAATAAAGCCTTTTAGAAAAATGTTTATCCATTTATAATAAATACATTAATAATTTGTGACCTACAGGACTAAACATTGGTTCCTGATTGAAACACACTATTATATTGTTTAACTTCAAAACTGCTGAAAAAAAGAGTAAGAAGTACATTCAGAAGTACATTTTGAGTGTTGTATTATTGATTCAGTTCATAGACACTCTTGTATCTAACTGGCTTTCATCTTGTTTAATAATCCCTGAGCATCCTAGTCACGTTTACAAAGCTGTATTGAAGGAATGCTAACTTATCCATTAAGATAAAAGACACCAAATGTCACTCTCAACACAAAGGGATTAGGGTCTTCGTTTGTAGCATCACAACCCCTCTAGGCTAAGTGAGGAGCCTGACACTGAAGTGATAGACGACCCCAATGTCTATTTTACATGGTAACACAATCCAGAAACTCTGAGTCACATTTCGAGATAACTTTCAACTGCACATGTGAATTTTCTTAATGAGACTACTTCTCAGGCTATCAGTTTAAAAGTAAGTTCTTGCACTCTTATTTCGCTACTCAGACTCCTATGTGAGCATAATATAGCACTTGATTTTATTAAAGGGCAAATTCAGATTCAAGAGATGGGAGGAGGTCAATCATAAAGTAAATATGAAAGAAAAGCCTTGCTTAGGAAGTACTTTAATAAATCTGGGAGATTTCTTTGTTTAAATTTTTTATATTTTACATAGCTCAATATCTCATGTTAAATATTCTTTTTTTAAATATATTTTTTTATTTATTTCTAGGAGAGAGAGAGACAGCGTGAGCAGGAGAGGGTCAGAGAGAGAGGGAGACACAGACTCTGAAATAGGCTTCAGGCTCTGAGCTGGCAGTCAGCACAGAGCCTGACGCGGGGCCCGAATCCACGAACCGCGAGATCATACCTAAGCGAAAGTCGGACCCTTAACCGACTAAGCCACCCAGCCGCCCCTCATGTTAAATATTCTTAACACACACACATGCACACATTACAAAGCAAACCAAAACACACATATAATGAAAGCAGAACAGAACAAAAACAAACAAATCAAAGGGATAGTCAGAAACTGTCGGAGGTGATGGGTATCATCTCGATTGTGTTAATGGTTCATAGATGTACGCCTATGTCCAAACTCCTCAAATTGTATGTGTTAAGTATGTGCAGTTTTATGTTTAACAATTATACCTTAATAAAGCTGTGAAGAACTGGTTTGAAACTTTAGTTACTAAACTGTGTTCAGGAAGTTTTTAATTAAATTATGAGGAAAAAAAACCCCACAGAAAACAAAAAACAGAACTAAGTAAGGATATCCTGTACCAGTTCTTCATAGTTTGGCTGAAAAGTCAGCTAATCTGGATGGTTTAAGCTTTGATCAGTCAGGGCCCAGTGGCCAAAAAAGTTAATGAGTCTTTTAAAGTCTGAAAAGACTAGTCAAATATTAAAAACAGCTAATTATCTTTAGGAAAATGCCCTCGTAACATAATTGGTGTTGAAAATAATCAGCAAGGTTATTTTAGAAGAGTTGGCATTTTTCCAATTTGATTAACTGACATTATACAATGTTGGCATTTGGTTAATTTGCATATCCGGGCCCAGGACAGAAAGACAGAAAATTTTAAAAGCTTAGTAAAACTAGAGATAGTAACTGAGAAAACTATTTGGAAACAGGAATTAGGGTGATAGTAAGCTATGTGAACTATAAATTCACCTATATGCACTGAAACCATGTATTTAAGATGAAAACTGTATGTATGCATATATATATCAATGCTTATAATTTATACTTGTCATGGTATCATAAGCTATTGAAATGAAAATGATGATTTTAATTTGTATGTAATTTGTAGGCTGTATTTCAAAGAAATCAAACACTGTTTCACTGTTAAACACAGGCATTATTTTGTTAATATGTGAAAATCACTACTGTAATTACATTCATGCATCATTATGACCCATAAAAATAATATACTTCTATGCTAAGGCAATTAGATCAAACTTCATGAATAAGAAATTTGGTAATGTAATAAATTGATCTTCGGGGAGATGCTGATTTTTCTTTGTATGCTTTATGGCTTTGGTCTGTGTCTCAGGAATATTCTCATATCCTGTCTGAGATAGAGTAGAATGACAATGAGAAATATAAAAAAAGAAAACATAACTTGTTACATTGGCACTCTGTGTCACATTTGTTGCTTGGCTATGTTTAGGTGCTATTGTTACAGTTTTGACATTTTTCTGCATTTATGTGTTTATTTTGTACTGCAGGACATATATGTGAAGACCAAATTAGGCATCCTGTAATTTAATACTGAAATGATCAATTATGAAAGTGATTAACAGATGTTTTCTTTATTCATTCTCTTAGCTTTGCTAATGCATGCAATTAGAATAGTCAGTATTTTCATGAAATGTTGACAGTACAATTGCCACATTATCTTACAAAGACCTCAGAAAAAACTACCAAGCACAAAGTACCAATTAAAGTGTAAATCCTTTGATTTCCAAATTAAATTTATAATTTATTTGTGTATAAAATAAGAATACAAATTCTGAGGAGATATATATGCATGAGTATGAAAGACTTTAGTAGTTTTTATGCATCACTGGTAGGTTCGATGGCAGGGTAGAAATGTATTTTGCAAGTGTTTACCCATATGTGTGTCTTATTGTTTATAAGTCATTTTATTCCTTGTAAAGGCCCAAGGCTCCTGAGCACAAGGCCTAACCTTCTGTTGGCCTCCTGCTTCTGCATACTTATTGATACTAAAGTCATTTCTTTTTATCGTCAATTAGATTGGATATAACACCTGGATAACATAGGCTATTTTGAAGACTAAATTTATAACAAGGTTATAAAAATTACCCAATTTTACTTATATTCACTTCAGATATTCTTACTATTTGAAGATAAAAGGCCACAGAAGTAAATATGGGATATTATCCAGTTATATGAAATTATATTTCAATTAAATACAAAGGGGGACACTTTAGCTTTAGAAATCTGGAAATGAATCATGAGCTTAAAAATTTATAGTACTTTTATAGCTTCAAATATTCCATTTTTACTATCTAACTTCTTCATTTCATATTTATATCATTTCAATAATCTTGTAACTTCTCTACCTGTATATAAGATCTTACCTCTCTCTGTTTAGGCTGATGCTATAGTTATTTTACTGGAATCCAAATCACGTCTTAGTTCTATTCTTCACAAAAGGCTTGGTGGTTCTCTAATGCCCATCTCATAAATTTAAATTTATCTCCAACTTAGCTTGTCTCCAGATCCTTCCACAAACTGATCTCAATCTGTCTATTCACCAGCTGGGTTTTCCATAAAGTATCAGCCACATCAAACCCTTGGCCTTCCTCAACAAGTCATCACGCTCTTGGGGCTTGAGAGTTATATGGATTGTTCCCTACATGTGACACACTCTTGCCCATCTTTTACTTGCTCTACCTCCACTCATCCTCCTAGGTTCAGCTCAAATGCACATTTACTTTGACACCTCTTTCTCTTCGCCAAGAAGGAATAATTCTTTCATATGGAATATTGGGAGCATGTGTGATGTATTTTAATTATTGTATCTAATTTAGTGATAAACAGCAATGAAGAGAAGTCACCCGAAGAATGAACTCTGAAGTGTGTGAGAGAGTTAGGTTTAATTCATGTTTACTCCTGAAAGGATGATTTGGGGAAATCTACTTAATCCCTAGGCTTAAATTTTCTAATCAGTAAAACCAAGGATAATAATAGGATCCGTTTTGTTAGTTTATTCTGAGTATTAAATTAGATCATGCATATAAAATATTGTGCATAGTTTCTGGCATCTGTATCCATTTTTATTTCTTTATAATTATTGTTCTGGGGAAAACACTAAACATTTGATGTGCTTGTCTACTGCGCCATACTAGGCAAAACATTTTTGATCTCTTCCCAATAGTAATTCAAAACACATGTCTCTTTGTATCAGCTAAACTATTTTATTAAAAATCACTCAATTACTAATTTGTGAGATCTCTGTATTTTTAGTATTTCTTAGCTTTTACATATAATAATATATCATAACATTCTAATAGGATATAAATGAAACACCGATATTGAATCTGATCAATCAAGATAATATAAACTTTTGGCAGCATTTGATATCATTAGAGAATCTCTTAATTTTAATTTTAGGTATAATATAACCTGAATAGGGTGTAATATTAATATTGATACTAGTAATGATGATAATTATTTCCTATTAAATACTTTTCATCTGACAAGCACTAACTCAGAAAACCTTCAGAATATTTGGACATTATTGTTATCCTTATTTTATGGATGAATGAATTTATTTTAAGTTCATTTAAGAACATAACATGAATAACCTTAAAAATACAACAACACATACTTTTGTCAGTGTGACAAATGAGAGACTATTAAAAAGCCTCTTATGCAAAACAACTAGTTTTTAGGTGAAGGATATTCTAAAGACATTTATGGGTTGACAGAAGTAAGGGAAACGGCAAGTCTCTTCCTACCCAGATAAACAAAGCTGGAGCAAAAAGTCTTGAACACTAAGAAAATGCCAATAACAGCTTGATCTGAGAACAAGTGACAATATCTGCACTGTAATTAAATTCCTTGTTCTGGGCCAGGAGCGGTTTGTTAGAGTCAAATCTGATACTACCGCTTTAAATTTGAAATCTTATAAAAGGATCAAAGTGCCCAAGGTTGGCAACATCTCCAGGTTTGTGACAAAGCCAATTGTGTTCTCTCTCTGAAGTAAGGACCCAAGAATTGCCACTGATGAAAATTAGTGACGTCTGAATTAGAGTCTAAGATGACCAAGCACTGAAGAAAATTTCCACCATGAGTGAGAATCTTCAGGAAAAATAGAGATTTAAATCCCTCAGAAGCCTATAGATATTAGAAATACCAGAAGCAGCATATAAAATAACTACATACAAATGTTTTTTTAAAAAGACTGGCGGGATCAAGAAACTGAGCAATATGAGACTATCAAAAATAGTCTTTTTCAACTAGATTTGAAAAAGAACCAAACGAAATCCTGAGAAAAAAATGAGATTGTTGGAGGAAAAAAAAAAAGATGGGTGGACTAAGTAGCAGGTAAGAAGGCACAGCATAAAGAAAACTAGTGAATAGAAGATCTTTAAAAAATATCCATAATATACCATTTAGAGAGAGAAGATGAAAATTTTTTTTTTAACGTTAGAAGCTATGGAGGAAAACACAATCTCTAACATTTGTATAATGAGTGTTTTCAGAAGATAAGATAGAGAGAAGGAAGGTAAGGTTGTTATAATTATAGTGATAAGAATTTTCCAAAACTGAAGAAAAGTAAGAATCTATAGTTATTAAATCACAATCCATACCATTATATAGAGTAAAACAAGAATAAACACAGACAATTTCTCAACAGCACCAAATACATTTGAAAAGAATAAATTTATCTTCAAATTCATGAAAGAAATTATCAACTTAGAATTTAGTATCTATAAAATATGTCTTTTTTCATATAGACCAATGGAATAGAATAGAGAACTCAGATTTGGACCCAAAAATGTACAGCCAACTAATTTTTGACAAAGCAAGAAAGAGTATCCAATGGAAAAAAGACAGCCTCTTTAAAAGATGGTGCTGGGAGAACTGGACAGCAACATGCAGAAGAATGAAACTAGATCATTTTCTCACACCATACACAAAAGTAAACTCAAAATGGATAAAGGACCTGAACGTGAGACAGAAAATCATAGAAACCCTAGAGTAGAAAGCAGGAAACAACCTCCTTGACCTCAACCACACCAATTTCTTACTTGACACATCTCCAAAGGCAAGGGAGTCAAGAGCAAAAGTGAACTATTGGGATCTCATCAAGATTAAAAGTTTCTGCATGGCAAAGGAAACAATCCATAAAACTAATAGGCAACCGACGGAATGGGAAAAGATAGTTGCAAATGACCTATCAGATAAAGGGCTAGTATCCAAAATCTATAAGGAACTCATCAAACTCCACACCCAAAAAACAAACAATCCAGTGAAGAAATGGGCAGAAGATATGAACAGACACTTCTCCAAAGAGGACATCCAGATGGCCAACAGACACAAGATATGATGCTCAGCATCAATCATCATCAGGGAAATACAAAACAAAACCACACTGAGATACCACCTCACACCAGTCAGAGTGGCTAAAATGAACATATCAGGAGACTCTAGATGCTGGCGAGGATGTGGAGAAACAGGCACCCTCCTACACTGTTGGTGGGAATGTAAATTGGAGCAGCCCCTCTGGAAAACAGTGTGAAGGTTCCTCAAAAAATTAACAATAGAACTCCCCTAGGACCCAGCAATTGCACTGCTAGGAATCTACCCAAGGGATACAAGAGTGTTGATGCATAGGGGCACATGTACCCACTGTTCATAGCAGCACTCTCAACAAGAGCCAAAACATGGAAAGAGCTGAAGTGTCCATCAACTGACAAATGGATGAAGAAGATGTGGTTTATCTATACAATGGAATACTGCATGGCAATGAGAAAGAAGGAAACCTGGCCATGTGTAGTAACATGGATGGAACTTGTTATGCTGAGTGAAATAAGTCAGGCAGAGAAGGACAGATACCATATGTTTACAAGCATAGGAGGATTAGGAGAAACTTAAGGGAAGACCATGGGGGAGAAGAAGGGGAAAAATAGTCAGGGAGAGGGAGGGAGGGAAACCATGAAAGACTCTTGAATGCCGAGAACAAACTGAGGTCAGATGGGGGTAGGGGGAGAGGAAGGGGAGTAATAGGCATGGAGGAGGTCACTTGTGGGGATGAGCACTGGGTGTTATATGGAAACCAACTTGACAATAAACTATTTAAAAAATATGTCTTTTTTAAAATGTTCATTTATTTTTGAGAAAGTACAAGCTGGGAGGGATGAGGGTCGGGGGACAGAGGAAATGAAGTGGGCTCTGCCTTGACAAGCTGATAGCAGCAAGCATGATGTGGGACTCGAGTTCATTAACCACGAGATCATTACATGAGCAGAAGTCAAATGTTCAACTGAATGAGCCACCCAGGTGCCCTTAAAATATGTCTTTTCAACCAACTTGGGAAGCATTGACATTTTTACAATATTAAGTCATCTGATCCAGAAATAAGAAATAACTTTCTTATTTAACCTTTATTTTTTAAACAATTTTTTGTGGTTTTCAGAATATGTTTTACATTTTGCTTTTTAAATTTATCCCCAAATATTTTATCTTTTTTGATTCTATTATAAATGAAATTGTTTTTTATTTTCGTTTTTTGTTTGTTTATTGCTACCGCACAGAAATACAATACTTCCCAAAATTGATCTACAGATTCAAGGTAATTCTTATCAACATCCCAGATGCCTTTTCTTTTGCAACATTTGGAAATATAAGAGAATCAGAATAACCAAAACAATCTTTCTTTAAAAAATCACAGTAGGAAGACTCACATTTTCTAACTTCAAAACTTACTTGAAAGGTCACTAACCAAAACAGTATAGTATTATCATAAAAATAGGTACACAGATCAATGGAATAGAATTGAGAGTCCAGAAATAAACCTCACATTTTTGCCCAGCTGATTTTCGACTAGTCTACCAAGACAATGGAAAGAGAGAAATCTTTTCAACAAATCGTACCAAAGTGCCTGTATGTCTACTTGCAAAAGAATGAAGCTGGACGAATACTTCACGCTATTAACAAAAATTAACTCAAAATGGATTAAAGACCTAAAAATAAGAACAAAAACAATAAAACTAATGGAATAAAATCTATGAGTACAACTTTATAACCTTGGATTATATAGTGATTTCTTATTTGAGACACCAAAAGCATAAGTAACAAAAGACAAAAATCAAATAAATTGGATGTTATCAAAATTAAAAATTGTGTACTGTAAGAGACACCAGCAAGAAAGTGAAAAGACAATTCACAGAAGGAGAGAAAATATTTGCAAATCATGTATCTGATGTGAGACTTAGATCAAAATATATTTCAAAAAATTTATATCTCAGCAATAAAAAGTAACCGAATTTTAAAAATAAGAAAGGTTTAGAATAAACATTTCTGCAATGAAGATATACAACTGACGAATAAGCATGTGAAAAGATGCTCAACATCACTAGGCATTGGAGAAATATAAATAGAAACCACAATGAGATATCACTTCATACCTGCTTAGGTTGGCTAGCATCAAAAAGACAGACATTAACATCTGTTAGTTAACATAGAGGATGTACACTGATAGCGGGGTTGTAGAACAGTGCAGCCATTTTGGAAAACAGTTTGGCAGGTCCTCAAAATGTTTAATAGTCGTAAGACCCAGAAATTCCACTCTTAGGCATATGTCTGTGAGTTGAAATATGTCCACACAAAAACTTGTGCGTGAATATTCATATAATAACCCAAAAAGTGGGAATAACCTAAATTTCCATCTATGATGAATACCTAGACAAAGTATCCAAAGAATGAAATATTTTTGGCCATAAAAAGAAAATAAACATTGATACATGCTACAATGTGAAGACATTTTGAAAATATATACTAAGTCAAAGAAACCAGACACAAAAGGCCATATCTTTTATTATTCCATTTTTATGAAATGTCCAGAAAAAGCCAGTCCATATAGCTAGGGAAAAGGTAAGTAGTTACTAGGGGAAGGGGGATATGAGACTTGTTTGGAGGTTGATGAAATATTCTAAAATTAGATAGTAATTATGGTTGCACAACTTCATGAATATACTAAAAACAACTGAATCATATACTTTAAAATGGTGGGTTTTATTGCATATATATTAGATCTCAACAAAACTATTATGAGAATATAAATGTATGTGTGACAGTTGAAAGTATTGAACACTGGTTGAATAGTTGATGATACTAAGGAACCATTTTTAATGTTTTAAGGCATGAAAATGGTATTGTGGGATGCTTTAAAACAAGGCCAGATATGATTTGACTGTTGTTGGATATAATTGATAAATACATGGGTGTTTATTATTTTGTTTTCTACTTTTGAAGAGAGTGAAAAATTGCTTAAAACAAAACTACTCTTTGTGAGAAAGTTGGTAAGACTGTCAAATAACGTAGAAGATTCCATTCGCAGAACTATTTATTATATATTATATTACATTATATTACATTATTATATTATATTATTATATTATATTAATTATATACATTTATCCTTCTAAACCAAAAATGAATGAACAAAGAGTAAACTTCAGATAAGAGTATTTGCTTTTCTCATGTAATATCAGAGTCTCATGTAACTTAATTAGCACTTTATCTCTTTTATGACACAGTTCTAGTTTAAAATATGCTTTCTGTAAATCTACCCTGGCTTAACATGTTACATTCTCAGTTTGACTTTAGGATGAGATTTTTATTTTACTTAAGAGATGAAAGCCAGTGTTGGAGGGAAACGTATAAAATATCTCTTAAGGAACATTGAAGAAAATCAAATTCTTCACATAGGAATGTGTAAACATTCTGTAAAAATTGTTGGATGTTAATGATTAAGATAATGTAGTGCCAACACACATTTAACAAAATAATCTTTGCCACTACAACCTAGGGATCAAATACTAGCCTAACAGGCATAATATCTAATGGAAAATAACTACTAAATGCTGGCATTTGCATATTCAGATGATACCTGTAAATTCTAGAATCATAATGATTTTTTACTCTTAAATGGTTGTATCAATATTTCAATTCTACTACTCAGTACATAGCTTTTGAAAAAAGCAATTATAGCTTCTTCCATAAAAAAGAAATGACCTAAGGACTGTTTTATCAATTTGGGTGACTCTGTGAAATATTTTTATTTCTTATTGGGTGAATTAAATGACATGTTTATTTCTTTACAGAACATAGAACTGTTTGTTAGTAGAGAAGTTGCCTCCCTCAAAGTAAAATGTCAAGGACGGTATGGAATTACTTATATAACTTATAACTTATGAATATACTTATATACACTTATAACTTATGAATACAAAAGTATCAATAGAAGTCTATAAATTTTAGTGAATGTTCAGTAATTCACAAATATAACTACATAAGTCATGATGAATTTGATGATGGTGATATGTCATTTGAGAAGTGTTCAAAATCAGAAAATCTTCAATTCAATGATAAAATTTAGAATGCATTCTGAGTACACTACTGACTGTTAACAAATCTATTATTAGCATGCTCAGTCTGAGTTTCCTAATCTTTACTGAAGGAAGGATATAAAGGTATTCTAGCAAGTTATTATTTATTCAACATGTACTGTTTTGTAAAGAGCAGTGTACAAGTCACTTGAATCAGAGCAGATGAATTGGTCTTACACTGAACTTTTCTGACTCAGACTATTTGGCCATTGTATCCAGGAAAACTACATTTTAAACAAATTCCCTCACAATTGTTATATACCCTTCTATTTATGGATAATGGCCTTAAAGAGAACACTTTGAAATTTCTCCATTGCTTTACATAATCTTTACATGTGGCTAGTTATCAAACCATGAAAGTCAGTGTCTTATAATACAAGGAGAATGTAATGCAAGTTTTATTCTAGCTCTGTACTAATTTATGTGACCTTGGGTAAATCACTTCTCTTGTCTAGACTTTAGTTTCCCCAACTATAGAATGAGGGATTAAACTAGCTGACTTTTGATGAACCTTTTGATTTTACAATTCTATTCAAATTCGTTATGAAGAATCCTACAAATTTATTCCTATGCTAGATTCAAGGGATGTCAACATTTCATCACACAGATGGGCACACATAATTCCTGTTCTCATTTCAAGTTAAAATGTATTGTGCTTTTAAATGCATAGAAATTAGAAAGAAGATATATGTAAAGGTATGTTAAGAGAAATAGCATTGTCATTAATTAGTACAGAGCTTTCCTGCCTGTACCTCCGCTGCCTCTGGAACAAGTTTGAAATGGAGTTCTGAAGTCTGGTTGTTTTCAAAATTATGGCACCTGGAGTAGTCACAAAGAAATAGTGAAATTTCTTTTTTAAGAAGAATAATACTTTTTAAAGAAGTACAATATGGGGTGCCTACGTGGCCTAGCTGGATAAGTGACTGACTCTTATTTTAAGCTCAGGTCATGACCTTATGGTTTCAGGAGTTCAAGCCCACATCGATCTCAGCATTGACAACACAGGGATTCTCTCTCTCCCTTTTTCTCTGCCCCTCCCCCACTTGTGCTGTCTCTCTCTCTCTCTCAAGAATAAATAAAATTTAAAAAAAGCACAATTTGCCATGAGCTCTTCTTCTCCAGAGAAACTGAAAGAAATTGAAAATACCAGATCTGAGCACATTGGATTAAGGTTTAGTATGAATCTATGAAAAAAATTTATGTTAAAATATCCATTTAAAATTTATTGTATACTATAAACAGGATGACTTGGAAATTATAGCATACAAATATTTAAAAACAAAAAGCTCTTGCATGCTTTTTTCTATCACTGTGCCCTCTCAGAACCTTGGATTTCACCTGACATCACAGAAGAAGAATGTAACACTCTGTGGATTATAATAGGGAATCTGTCAAAACATTACACAGCTGGTATGGCCCAGGCACCAAATAATCCAACTGGCACATAGTTCACTGTCAAATCTTGTTCTATACCTATTGCTAAAGATTCCTTCCACAGCTAAGAAACTCTTTGGTTTTAGAAGCTTGTTAAACTTTATACACATAGGAACAAGACTCTACTAAAATAACTTCTTTGGCCCACATAAAGGATGGTAGATCAATCACTTATTTAGTATTTCTGCCTTTCCAGAAAGAGGCCTATGGAAGTCTTCCTTTGCTATTTGCTAGAGATCAACAGCACTTTCTGCCATTTCAGCTGTTTTTCTTTGCATGAAGAAATTAAATTTCCACTTCTAGCCTTGTAAGAGCATCTTCTGAATTCCAATGTGTTGATTTAGGTGTATGATTTTCCAAACAGTCTTGTAGAGCTTTGGAAATATTCCATCCACATCT
The DNA here is from genome assembly GCF_008692635.1 of Crocuta crocuta. NCBI lineage: Eukaryota > Metazoa > Chordata > Mammalia > Carnivora > Hyaenidae > Crocuta > Crocuta crocuta. The sequence goes on along the minus strand of NW_027530644.1, from coordinate 4,617,328 downwards.
CTGAGTACTGTATTTCTACATTTGTTTTCTTTTATTTGATTTCAAATAAAATTTCCTCTGTGCCAGGAAAAAAAACGGGCTAATATCTATTCAGATTTTGACAGCTTTTCTTCAATATAGACTAGGGGTATTTTTTTCCCTGTTTGAGTGTGGATTTGTAACTTTTCATTCTGAGAGTGTTTAAACAATTAGTGTCAAGTGGATATTCCATTTAGAAGTCTCTGAGCTTTCTCTCCATACATTACTCACTGACTCATTGGAATTACTCTATCAAATTCTTAACTTTCATTTTGATTTGTTTTGTTTCTTTTAGGATTATTTACTCCTTTCTTCTTCTCTCAGGTTGAATAACTCCCAGTTACTCTTAGTTCAACTCTAAACAATAAGAACCAATAAAAATGAATAAATAAATAAATAATTGCTTACATCAAGAGACAATAGTGACAGAAAGGCTTGTGATGGAAGCAGCTGGTATTAGGCAAGCTAATACTATCTCTGATAATGAACACATTTAAAAATTTAAGTGGCTTTTACAATAAAAATTTATTTCTTGTTCATACAACTATGTAATAAAAGTGTTCGTGATTAGGGGTTGGGGAAGTTTTCTGTCCTATAATTTGGGGATTAGTCCAGGAGACACCATCCTATTTTGCCAGTCAGTACACAGGGAAAGAGGTGGTGGAGAATGAATATCTGCTTCACATTCAATATGACTTGGAGGTGATATATGCCTTTTTTCTTATTCCAGGGGTAAAGACTAGTCAGAAGACTCCATCTAGCCTCAAGGGAATCTGGGAATTGTGGCTCCTGTCTGAACAGATGACTCTTAGCAACAGTTAATAACAATATGGAAAAAAACCCCACAAAAATTTGTTAGACTCCTAGCTGTTTCTCCTATTTACCAGAGGTGAATGAAAAATTCATATCAAATGTATGAATGCACACTTAATATCCATTATTCTCAGCTGTATATTCTTTTCTCTTAGGGACCTTTTTGAAGCTAAGTACTTATTGCAAAAAGAACCGTGCTATCTAAAAAACATATAGTTCAGAGCAGTACTTATATTTTGAACTGTTTTGGTCTCTCAAAATTTGGAAACCTTTTAATAACTACTTAGACATTAATTAAAAACTAAATAGTGCAGACTTTCATTTTTAACAGCATTAATTAACTGCTTGACCTAATATAACAATGGGTGGTCCTTTTGTCATGCTGTGGTAAAAGTGATAAAATATTTTATTTGCTGAGCGAGGAATTTATAAGTTACTTATGTCTTTGGTTGTCATTTACTCAGTTGTAAAATGCCACTCAGAACATCTCTTCCAGTACACTTGTAATGAGACCACCAAAGGAAACAACTTTAAAGTTTATATTTTCTTGCACAAAAACATCTCTTCATAAATTTTTGTATTATTTAAGGACTTATATTTTCAATGAACAAAATAAAGGAAGGAAGGGGGAGAGGAAAAGAAATAAGAAGGATAAAAAAGGGTAGGGGAATATAAAGGAAAAGAAAGTAAAGAGACGTAAATAAGCTAATGTAATCTGGAGCAGGGAGCTTTTACTTTGTATTGTCTTTGAGATTGGGCGCTCTGTCATTCACACTTTGGTATTTACAGCAGTGCTTAAATAGTGCCTCATACTTAATTGAGAGTTACCAAATGCTCATTTGAATAGAATTATTTATATCATAATTATAATGGGAAATGTATGTTAAGGATGATGGCCAAGTATATAATTTAGGTGTGTTATATACTTAAATAGCATTGTAGAAAGAGATGGTTATGCTCAAAGGAATCTTTGTAGACAAGATTGTATTTCAGAAATTCTTTAAATTATACAAGTAATTCTACAAATTTATATTCAAATTAAAAAATAAACATTGGTATTAATACACTATAGTAGAGAAAAGAAACAATCAAGCTATAAAATTTTTTAACTTCTTGAGCATGTCAGGCAAATTTGATCCTTGAATTAAAATGCCTCAAATAAAAACTTCTCTATTGAAGAAACAATTCAATCATTATCATAGGCCTTTTTTGTTATGCAATTAAAGATTGCAGTCTTATTTTTTAAGAAGAGAAAATGTTAGTAGGAGAGAAGGATAAAGGGAGGGAGAAAGAGACAGAGTGTGTGAGAGAGAGAGAGAGTGAGAGAAAGAGAATCTGAAACAGAATCCAGGCTCTGTGTGGGTCCCAACACAGGGCTTAATCTCACGACCCTGAGATCATGACCTAATTCAAAACCAAAAGTTGGACGCTCAACTGACTGAGCCACTCAGGTGCCCCCCAAATTGAAATCTTATAAATAATTGAATATCTTTAAAAACTCATAATTAGAAAATTTGTTAACATGTAAAGTCTACTAAGCTGCTGAAATCACAAAGATATTCTTGTGTAATTATTACTACTTTGTCTTCTAAAAAGAAGGTTTTCTTTTTACACAGGAAAAAATGAAATGATAATTCAGTGTATCTCTTTAATTTACAAAGATAGATGGAGACTTTAGATATTTTTCTTAAGAGAGATCATTTGAGAAATATATAGATGAAATATATATTCAAAGTGTTTTAATTTAGGGCAGTACAAAGTGTTTACTCAAAATTTCTTTTTGAATATGAGAAATATTATCATGAGATTCTTCTCATTGCAGTGAAGTGAGTGCTTTCCCTTTTGGGAATAAACCTGCTGTCATTCCATAAGAAAACCTGAAAGAATTAAGTTTTTCCCAGTAAATTAAAAAATTATCTTTTAATATCAATTTCTCTTCTACACACACACACACCATTTTACATAAAATAACTACATTATGAAATCAATGAAATTAAATGAATTAAAGTTACCTATACTTCTCCTGACAATACCTTCTTTACTGAAACAACTGCTTTTCACAGAAACACAGAATCCATTTAACATCCCTACACAGAGAGGTGCATGTTTTAACATCCTTGTTACTTAATTTTTCTCTTCAGATTTCCCAGGATTTATGATTCACTAAGTATGGATTTCATGACAATTCACATTGTATAACAGGTTTTCTGGGAAAGATAGTCTACAAATTTGGATGCAACACTTAACATAAAAGATGAAGCATTGCCCTAAAAAATGTTTAAAATCCATTTAACAAATTGTCTACTTTTATTGCTATAAGATTCAGATATCTTCCTTTAAGCAATGAGAAGACTCAAGGTTGCATTAGATTAAGTAATTTAATAATCACTAAATATTCAATGATAAGGAAGTTACCTTTTTACTATTACTCTCAATTATAGCTCTAACTATCAATTTAAATGACAGTTACTAATGTGTCATTTAAAATTAACAGCTTAGCCGGTGTTTCTCAATTATTCTGAGATTAATGTTTCCCAAGGTACTAGTATCAGGAGAAAAATATATCTTGACACATTTTACGAGTAGAATTGAAAGCAAATTATGTCAAAAAAGATTTGGATAGACATTTAGTATCTCCTTTCTATGTTAAGAACATAGTGTCTCCAGTATTCAGTATTAAGGTAAATTAATATAAATTTACATACACTTTTAGAAAAGAAAAATATATCCAAAATTAGAATCAAATAGTTTAAGACTGAAGTTACTATTTGAAGCAAGAGATATGGCAGTTGCAAATTAGTTTTAAATATGCTATGTATATTTTATTTATTTGTTTGCTTTTTGTTTATAAGAAAAATTCCATAGCACAAAATTGATGAGTAAGAAAATAAATGCTTGGTGAGTTTGTATTTAAGAGAAGATGGCAAAAAGGAAGTGCTTCTGACTTCTTTCACTGAACACAGTCTAGAGATGCTATAGAATCAAGATGTATTTTATTCACTCCAATATGTAAAACAAAACTATGAGATAGGCTTGTGGAGAAATAATTGGAAATACGTAGGGGGAATGGGAAATAAAGACTTGCAGGCCAAGATGGAGGATAGGCATTGTTAGAGGTGCTACATTAGACATTCACTGCCTTTGCTGTTACCACTTCAAAACAGGAAGCTGGAATATCATAGCAATGAACTCTGCCAAAAAAATAGATAAGGAAATAAGAAATACTTTCAGGAATATGAGTGACAAGAGTTAAAGTAATATTTCTGTGTAATAAAAACACTGGAAGAGGAGGAAATGATGTGGAGAAAGTCATAAAAATTTTAAAAATGATGTATCTGCTCTACCTTGTTCAATGCAACATTGTTCACAATATTCAAGTCATGTCCCTCAGTTGAGGAATGGATAAAGAAAATGTAGTGTATATATATATATATATATATATATTAATAGAATACTATTATATATTATATTCTATTATATATAGAATATATATAATAGAATACTATTCAGCTTCAGAAAAGAAGGAAATTTTGCCATTTGTGACAACCTGGATGGACCTAGAGGGCATTGTTCTAAGCGAAATCAGCCAGACACAGAAGACAAATAGTACATGATCTCATTTAAATGAGGAGTCTAAAATTGTCAAATTTATAGAAACAGAGAGTAAAATAGTAGTGGCCAAGGTCAAGGGGAAGAGGAAAGCATCAGTCAAAGGGTACAAAGTTTCACTTATATAGGAGTAATTAGTCCTAGAGATCTACTGTACAACATAGAGACCATCATTAACAATACTGAATTCATATGCAAACAAGGTGGAACCATAATGCAACTGGCCAAACCTAACCTGGCAAATGGAATTGGAGAAGCATTTGAAATTGGACAGCTTTGAATCAGTTCTGTTGCAACAAAAGATTGCTAGAGAAGTGGCACAGTCCCTCACCTGTATAACCATATATCAATAGCTATTCAATCTCTAAAAGATTTACTTACTAGTACTGAAGTACTAAAGATTTTACTTACTTATAAGAACAGTTAAGTGTTGGGCATGGTACTTTTATAGAGAGAATAAACAATGGTGTAAAATGCTGCTCATATTATACATACAAGGCCTGACATTTGGTGTATGCAAGTTGAAACTGCTAAATAAAGAAAAACAACAAGACAATATTGACTAAAAGGGTTAAGATTTCTTCTGTATTGATATGGAACAAGTATGTTTAGATGAGCACTTGCCATTCAAAAAGACTTCAATAATTTTGATTCCAATATTGACATTGAAAAATATGAGAAATGACCAATTGAATGGGGAAAACTGAACCCTATTCCTTACAACGTAATAATTCTACATGTATCTTATAATGAATACCCCATGTTTAAACTTTAATAATGGATAACAGGCCTGGTGCCTTTATGTGTCTTATATTAGCAACATTGTATGAGGACGGCGGTACTACTTCCATTGGCTCTAGTTTAACCTGTAAGAATAATAGGACAGGGGCGCCTGGGTGGCTCAGTCGGTTAAGCATCCGACTTTGGCTCAGGTCATGATCTCACAGTTCGTGGGTTCGAGCCCGGCATCCGGCTCTGTGCTGACTGCCAGCTCAGAGCCTGGAGCCTGTTTCAGGATTCTGTGTCTCCCTCTCTGCCCCACCCCTACTCACACTGTCTCTCTGTCTCTCAGAAATAAAACAATAAAATAATTTTAAAAAATAATATGACATATAATCATAGATATTCACAAAAAATATATTGACCTGTGAAGAAAAAATCCACCTCAAAACCCTAGACCACCATCTCCCTAGGGTTAATTATGTATTATGTACCTTTTGGGAAAAATGAAAGGAGCTGAAAAATAGTTATCAAATTGTAAAGCACTTGGGATAAATAAGCTACTAAAACATATCAATAATTTGTAAAGTTTTTATAGAATTAAGGAGAATCCTTACACATAGCTACCAAGAATTTGCTCTAAGTACGTATTACTGGTTATTTTTAAAAGCTATTAATCCAAAGCTAATATCCTAAATTTTATCATTCACCCTATTGTAACATTAATCATTGCTTTCATATCTATGTTATGCATACATTTTGGACTTCTTGGCTACATAGAAATTAAGGAAAACTCAAAAAGAATTTAACACTGTCATGGAAGTTAATTTATGCCATGCAAAAAATCTGATACTATAAATGGTGTCAAAAGTTGGAATGCTTATGAGAAATTGAATTGAATTTAATCTTACTGAGGAGTGTTGAGGACTGTGACTAACTATATGCACTGTCAAGAAGATGCATTGTCAGGGGTAACCATAGGAGATACTGATAAAGAATTACAAAAATCATGATGTCAAAGTGAATATATTATAATTGCTGATGCAAATCGAGCAGGTCCTGACTGTTTACTGGGAGTACAATGATGTATGATAAGGGTAGCTTTAATTTCTTAAAACAGAGTAAAAAATTCACTACAGCTTTGTAACCATTGTGGGCTATTTTCATGGATTCTGTTTTTCTTTTTCTTTTCTCTCTCTCTCAATAATAAGCTTAGCTAATCCAATTTTTTTGAATTGGCATGTTCCTTGGCTTGCATTTTTTTTTTTTTTTTTTACTTCTCTAATAGTCACCACTGAATCCTTCAAAAATGTCAGATTTGGGGCTCTGGGGTGGTTCAGTTGGTTAAGCATCTCTTTTTTTTTTTTTTTTTTTTTTTTTTTTAAGCATCTAACTCTTGATCTTGGCTCAGGTCATGATCTCTGGGGTTTGTACGTTCAAGCCCTGCATCAGGCTCTGCACTGACAGTGTCAAATCTGCTTGGGATTCTGACTTTCCCTCTCTCTCTCTCTCTGCCTCTCCCCTACACTCTCTGTCTCAAAATTAATAAATAAACAAAATAATAACAATGAAAATGTACAATCCCTCTTCCGCAGCAAAATCCTTATAGATACTGTGATCCCAAGGTATAAGAGTGGATCCCTGAAATGTTAAAAATGTAATATGCTTGTTATTGAACTTGTCCAGCATCTTGAGCAACCGAAGTTCAATCCTGCTGGAGATCATGAGAGGAGTTGTGTAGAATTTCCACTAGAATTGTCTTTCTGAGAGACAGAAAAGAGAAGTATTTACCCTCTCATCTCTGTGAACCCCCAATTTGTCAAGTTATGACCTATAGACAGTTAACTCCACTGCAGTGCACACACTTCTGTAGGGGTGTCAGAAAAGGCTTCCATCTTGGCAGTAAAGAAGCCCTGGGCAGAAAGCCAGAGATAGATGGTATAGCTGAGGTAAGATCTGTCAAATTTTCTCCAAACACAGCTGCTTACTAGATTTGGAGTAAAAAGATAGGCAGGTAGAAGGATCACAGTAAGTTTCTGGTACAATTCCTTCTCATTACCCATAAAATTATCATATGTATTTTCACGTTTTTAAAAAAAATTATTTATTTTTCAGAGAGAAAAGGAAAGAGAGCATGTGCACACACCGGAACGGAAGAGGGGCAGAGAGAGGGAGAGGGAGAATCCCAAGCAGGCTCCACACTGTCAGTGTAGAGCCAAATGTGGGGCTCGAATTCCCGAACCATGAGATCATGACCTGAGAGAAAAATGAAGAGTTGGACACTTAAACGACTGAACCACCTATGTGCCCCCATTTTCAATTTTATCGTATTAATGGGGTGCAATTTGTTAATAAATTATCTCATGTATAATCATAATTACATTTCTCATATAAACTTTATTTGAACATGGTGTACAAATAATACATAGCTGGAAACAACTGATAATTTAGTTGAGATATTTGTATCTATAACTAATACAGAGACATTATTTTTACCTTAGTTCTTGATGTTGTCAGTTTCTTAAAAAAAAAAAGCACACATTTTTATTTATACTCTGGAACGAATTAAACAACATAAACTTTACTTAACACTTATTTCTTAAAACATATTTAATACTTAATGGAGTTTAGTTCTTTGGGAATTTTTTAATTTTGATCCATAATTATCTGTGCACATTTGTTATCTCTTTTTGAATAAGCCTTCACAATTTATGTTATTTTTTGAATATTTTATTTTATTAAAATGGTAAAGTTAAAAGTAAAGTTACATAGAGCATTCCAATTTATAAAATGTCTTTTGAATCAGTAATTATAATCTGTTAATAATTTATTATGTTATGCATACATTTTTCTTTTTATTCATTTTTCCCCTTAGATTAGAATTGCTAGAGGTTTGCTTAATTTATTAGGATTTCAAAACACAACTCATGGTTTTTATTTAATTCCACTGTTATTTTTTACTGTCTAATTTAATATATAGCTGCTTTCATTCATAACTTCTGCCTCCTTGTCTTTGAAAATCAATATACTTTGCCAACAACTCATGAAGCTACATAAAATCAATCTTTTGATTTGATAAATATAAATATTTATTACTTTAAATTTCCAGAAATACAGCTTTGGCCACATTTTATAAATTTTGTTAAATGGCAGACTTTTGTTAACTTACAAATCATTTGTATTAGCAGTTTTTTTTATCTTCTTTTTGAAATGAGGGTTATTTGAAGGAGCAGTGCTTGCAGTGTAGGAAATCATTGTCATTGAATTTGTGAGAGCCTTTGGGTCTCTTCTCCAAAAATATACACACATGTGCACTATTACTCAAAATTGCACAACAATGTCAAGATGCCTACAATCACCTAAATCTGATCCACTGATTAGAAACTCACAATTAAAATAACTTTTAATAATTTCTACATAATTATTATTTACTTGGTTCTTTTTTAATATTCACATTTATCTGATTTCCATTACAGGTATGATTGTAAACTTCTCCCTTGGGGATTATATTAATCAGTGATTATTTGAAAAGATATAAACTTTTCAGTATATTTAAGTATAGATATTAAGAATATCATACATGTCCTATTTTTTAGAAGGTTAGTCATCGAAGCTTTATGAATTGCTCCATTTAGATTTACTATATAATTTTTATCTATTTTATACTTCAAAATAGCTTGGTCTAAATATACATGTTAAAGGATACTGCATCAATTGTCAATTTTTTGGAGTTCTAAGTTTTTATCTTATATATTTTGCTATGTATAGTTATGATTTTATACTTCCATACAAATGATACTGACATCAACTTAAAATAACTGGGTTGTTTTTCTTGTAATTTTTTAGTCTTCATTTTTGTTCTTCTGATATTGTTGTTCATATCCCTGCCTTCTTTAAAATTTTTTAAATATTTATTTATTTTTGAGAGACAGAGAGAGACAGAGAGAGAGCAGGGGAGGAGCAGAGAGAGAGAGACAGAATCTATAGCAGGCTCTAGGCTCTGCATTGTCAGCACAGAGGTGGACCTGGGGCCAAACCCAGGAACCATGAGATCATGACCTGAGCTGGAGTCAGATGCCTAACCAACTGAGCCACCCAGGTGCCCCTCCCTTCTTTCTTTTAAAATTAACTTCCTCAATTCTTTATTTTTGGATTTTATGAGTCATTTAAGTGTCCCTGATGTAACTAATTCATACCTGGTAGTTTGGGAATTTAATTCATTCTTTTTTTCAAGATAACCAAAAATTTGTTTCTTTTTATTCCAGCTATAAAGTTTTATAATATGTGTGTATTTACTTCTCCTCACCCATTGCTTTTGGTTTCTTTCTTCTGTTATTTTGGAATTGATTCATATTTTTTTCTAATAGTGGTTGCCTCAATAAGATCTGAAAACTAGAGGCACCTGGGTGGCTCAGTCGGTTAAGTATTTCATGTCATGATCTCACTGTTTATGGGTTTGAGCCCCGTATTGGGCTCTGTGCTGACAGCTCAGAGTCTGGAGCCTGTTTCAGATTCTGTGTCTCCCTCTCTCTCTGACCCTTCCCTGCTCACGCTGTCTCTTTCTCTCTCTCAGAAATAAATAAAACATTAAAAAACACACTGAAAACCAGAAAGGTTTGAATGTGAATACCTAAATACCATTAAGAATAAAAATAAAGAGACATTGAAATAATGTCTCAGTAACATAATTTTCTAGTTTTCTTGCCATATTGTCCTTCCACTTTCTAAGCTTTGTTTAAAAAATCTTAAAAGTTTAATTCAGATTGTTATCATTATTTACCACATGATTAATATTTTTAAACACTGCTTTGCTTTTTTAGAAAAATGTTTATTTATTTTGAGAGAGAGAGTGTGAGTGGGGAGGGGCAGAGAGAGAGAGAGAGAGAGAATTCCAAGAGAGCTCCACATTGTCAACATAGAGCCCTCTGAGGTTCCATCTCATGAACCTTGAGATCATGAAATGAGCCGATATCAAGAGTAGGACACCTAAGAAACTGAGGCATGTAGACTCTCCTAAACACTGCTTTCTTCTTAACAATTATATTAGTTCTTTTTTTAATGTTAATTTTCAAGAGAGAAAGAGTGTGCACGCACATACGAGAAGGGGAAGAGCAGAGAGCTGGGGACAGAGGATCTGTCCTGACAGCAGAAAGCTTGATGCTGGGCTTGAACTTACAAACCATGAGATCATGACCTAAGCCAAAGTCAGACACTTAACTGACTGAGCAACCCAGATTCCCCACAGGTATATTAATTCTTACTATAATAATCACTTATACTTAACTTAAAAAATAAGGGTTTCATTTCTCACAATTTTTAGAAAAGTTATCTTGTTGGCATTTTGGGTAAATCTTTGAATATTAAAAAGTATTTGTGTTTTGAGCTTACATTTGAAAAATGATTTGGATATGAATAAAAGACTTTGCTGCCTAATATTGTTTCTTCAAAACTCTACTATCATGATTAATTACATTCTCCACTTTTTGTTGCTGTGGAAAAGAAGTCTAAAGCAAGAATTATTTTTCAACTTCAGATATTCTTCTGGAAGAAATTCACTAATATACCTATGAGAAAATGAAAGCTTCTGCGATAAAGTTAGGCATAGATTATTTGTTACTTCGTCCATTCAGAATTGTCTTATTATCCTTAAATGTGTCTTGGCCTACTAAATTATTTGATGAAATGAATATGCAGAAATGATGGAACTTCTGAAGCTAGGTCATAAGAAAACTTGTAACTTCTACCCAGAACTTTTATAAAAAGTAAGGCCAAACTGTCAGATCAAAAGTCGAACTATCACCGTGCAAAGAGGAAACCAAGTTCCCAAGGAAAGGTCATATGGAGACAGATGGAGACGCTAGAGTAATGCCACTTTGCCTATTGCAGTCTGCTTGTCCTCAAGACTGTACACGCAAATAAAGGAGCTATATAGCACACACCAGCCCTAGCAGATGCCACATGAAACAGGGAGGAACCTCTAGCGGTATCCAGATTGAAGGTCCCAGTTATATGGTCCAAGTTAAGCCTTCAAAACCAATCAGAATACCAGAGCGGATGACTCCATTATCATGGGCAAATATTAACTGATCCTGCCTAAACCCACGAAATTGTGATCATGACAAAATGGTTAGTTTTAAGGTAGTTGTTAGCAACAATAGAAAACCAGAACAATTTCAAATATGAAAACTAAAGATATTTTCTTTTCCCCCAACTTAAATGTATACATCATTTCTTTTTGATAATTGCTTTTTTGGACTTCACTGTTTTTTTTCTCTTTTGGTAATGCTGCTACTTACAGATTGGATAATTTAGGTTTGTTCTCCATATATATTTCGATATCTACTTCATGTATTTTCTCAGTCTATCTTTTCACCGTTTTTCCCTGAAAAAATTCCTCTTCTTCACCTTTATTCTGGGATCCGGCTTATGGCCATATCTAATTGGTTCCTTACTGCCACATTGAGGTTAGTAGTTTAATAATTATATTTTATCTCCCCAATAACTCTTTTCTTTCCCTAATTGTTCATTTTCTGTAAAAGCATGGTCACCATATATCAATGTAGTGCACTGTTAAGTTTCGAAGTAAATACTGTTTGGACTATTTTATAATGCATTCTCTCATTCTTTTAGGAACTATGTTTCACTAGTCTTCTAAATATTTATATTGGTTCTTGTGGAATAAAATTGCTACAGTTTCTTTATGAAGTAAACACCTTATTAAATAAAATCCTTAATATCTTAGTTAGCCTTTTCTCTATTTCCTCCAGTAAATTGAGTTCTATAGAAAGACTTCTTTCTTATAATGCCAAATAATGAAATTCCAGATCCTTCCCTTAGAAATTCAAGTTTGCGTAACTAACAAAGACATCCAAGAAATAATGAAGGAGTATAGTTTTTCTCTGCAGATTTGGGGAGAGATACTCTTTTGCATCATAAAACTTCTTTAAATAATCTCAGACGGTAAAGTGTTAAAATGAGAACTGTCTCAAGAATACCAATTTTATTCTTTTTGTGTTAAGTGGATACATATATGAATATTCACGACTATTATTAACTTGTTCTGTTCTCTGTTAAATACATGTGCCCTGGATAATACATTTTGAATAAAAGGGTATTATGGTCTTATGAACCTCCCAAGACTTTAGAAATTCTTGCTATAATCTGTGAAAAACATGTGAAGATTGAATACTATTCAGCTGTGTCCTTATATTAGTAACATTAAACTGACATCTCAAATGGGTAAATGGTTTAAGTACTTAGTATTCTCAGCGAACTGAGGAGGAGATCATTGGCACTTTCATCTCCCATAGACACAGTAGAAAAATAAAATAAACAATCTAAAAGTCCTTTAGATTAATTCTTTAATAAATAATGACAAACTTTATGTTTCATTTAAGTTCCTCTCTTTTGGTCTAATGAGTCTTCTTTTATTTCTTTTGATTTTCCTCTATTTTCATATATTTACAAAAAAACATTGATAGGTAATTTTGGAATATGCTCTCAGAGATTGCAGATCTTAATAAAATCCTTTATCTAGAAATGGTCTCCCTTTCATGTCTTTCTTGACACAATTAGAACCATTCTTCAATTGACACCTCCATAAGAACTAATCTTTGTGTCTTGTTTCTCTCCACGGCTTATCCCCTCGGGGTACTAGCTTTTTGTTTGGGCTGCAAGCAGTTTACTCATGAATTATTGTCTCTAACTCCAGTTAGATGTTTAGTAGGGACATTACCAGCCTTTATCCTGAATGAAGGAGTTAATTGAGTTCTGCAAGGTTGGGGAAAGCCAAAGAAGAAATAGAAATTTTTGTGTTCACTTATCTCTTCAGGACTTCACACAGAGTAATAAATGAAATCTAGTCGATGCTACAACCAAGTTTTCTCTCTTACTTTGTACACATTTCCTCTGAGAGCTGCTGGAAGATTCCCTGTCTAATATCTGTAATGATACTGAGATTTCCCAATTGTACTATTGGGTCATTTGGGCAGAAAAATAGTTGGAACTTCAATTTTGGCATTGCTTTCTTAGTATTTAACTTTGTTCTTTGAAGTAACACTTCTGATGTCTGGCAAGTGAGTGGAAATGAGTATTTATTAAACATCTAAGAAGCTCTCTTAAAAGGTTGCAACACTTTATATCTATCAATTATGTGTTCTAAAAATATTTGGTAAAGTAGTGTTCTTATTCAAATGTTCAAATTCCTTTTGAATAATTTACTATCTTAAAATTATTATCCTCGATGCCAGTATCATATATGGAGCAAAATAACTGACAAAGTAGAATTAAACCAGTATTGATTTTTTGATAAATTAAAGCTAGAATTTATCTCTTTGCATAAGTATTAATGTCTCAGTTATCAATCCATAGAGGAAATACTAAAGAAAATATTAAAAATTAAGACCATAAATACTAAAAGCTACATGATAAAATGTCATAGATAAATTTTTAAAAGACAATTTTGGAATATACTCACTGAATATATGCTAGGCAAATACAAATATATAAGGAGTTATTTTTTAAATTATAGGAAAAAAATTACATAAATATAATTCCTGTAAAATAAGTGCTAATAAAGAAATACAGAAAATTTCAATTTTCATGTATATCAAAATTGTTTAAAAAGCAATTATTATTCTACATCTATTAAATCAATAAAACTTAAAAGCAATTATAGCTCCCAATTCTGACTATTTGCTGTTATAAAACTGATATACGTTCTGGGTAAAAAAGTACATTTTTATAATATTTTAAAAGGTGAGATGCTAGTTCGTATCAAAATACCAAACATCTTTGCACATTTTGTCCAAGGAATCACTATTTTGAAAATTTATTTTTTTAAATAGCCAAAAATGTTAAATATCTAAGAATTGATATACATGAAGATCTTCACGAATCTTTTAATGCTTCTTATGATAATGAATTTCAAACTGTTGAAAACTTCTTCTATGAAAAACTGATTTAGTGAATTATGGTGCCAAATTTAATGGAATATTTACAGAATATCTAATAGTTTCAAACAACTAAAAGGATAAATATAAAAAATATATATAAGGGGAAATGCACTTTTGTATGATATTGAAAAAAAAGCAAATTTAAAAAGTATGTCTATGTTTATATCCTGGTAAAATAAGTTTTATATAATAAAGAAAGAAACTTGAAAGACTTGTGGAAAAAATGTTTCTTGCAAGGGGTTGGGATTCCTTATGATTTTTTTCATAAAATAAAAATATCTATGGAAGTCATGAATCAAAGTAGAATCTACCATAAATCTAACATTGTTTTCTGATTATTACAATTGTAAATTTCAAAGCATACTTTATAAAAATCGTAATATTTATATTTGTTTAACAAAAGTGCCTATGAATTGTAGAAATAGGAGAAGTGTTATGAAATCATGAATTTCCATAATGTGGAATAATACATAAATAAATAATAAGAAGAATTTCTATAGTGTGGAATAATAAATAATAAATAATAAATAAATGATAAAATCTATGCAAGGGAGCACAAGTATGTGTGATGTAAAGATGTTTGGACTAGGCTTCACAAGGAAACTATGAGGGCAAATTGACTTTAAAAACATTAGAAACTATATTTATTTAAAAAATACTGCCTAATCCTTAAAGCTATAAGGCACAGTTAATTTTTTTTAGATATTATGACATTTGAAGGAAATAAGATTTTATAAAGATGAATTATTTCATCTCAGAAAGTAATTGTGAACTTAAAACACCAAATGGACAGTGCAACTTTAAAATATTATCTATTTTTACCTAGGTAAGATAGCTTAAATTAACTTGAAGTGACTAAATGAAAATGAATAATAACCACATAATTAATGAAAAGCTGATGTAATTTTTATGTAAGGCAGAAAAGCACATCAGTCATGCTACTATTAGTCGAAACCTGTGTAGTGGCTCACTCAGATGGGTATAATGACTTCCATTCTTTGTCTTTCTTTCTTTCTTTCTTTCTTTCTTTCTTTCTTTCTTTCTTTCTTTCTTTCTTTCTTTCTTTCGAGAAAGAGAGTGAGTAAGAGCATAGGGAGAGGGACAGAGAGAGAGAGACACAGAGACAGAGAGACAGAGAATCTTAAACAGACTTTATGCTCAGCACCAAGCCTGACATGGGGCTCAAACCCACAATCCTGGGATCATGACCTGAGCCAAAACTAAGAGCAGGACATTCAACTAACAGAGCCACCCAGGTGCCCCCTAACTGCCTTTCTTTTGGAGCACTGAGCACATATACTTTTCCTATACTACATAGGGTGAGGGTCCATTCCCTACTGCTCAGACAAAGCATTAACAGGGAAGAGTTTTTCACTTTATGCCCCAATGACTTATTAGTTGTTTGTTTGTTTTTTTTTTAACTCAAATACTCAGTATGTAATTAGGATCATTATCTGGTTCAGTTTGAAGATTTATTATTTTACTCCGGGAAATAGTTATGATTTCAAATCCTGTTGGAGGACTATGATGCTTGGAACAAACTGCAAATAAGGGTTAGGTAAGAGACTGGTTAAGAATATAACTAAAATATTTACTAGAGTAAAATCTCTGCTTACTTTAGATTAATCATTTTTCCCCAATGTCAACCTACACAGTATTGTATGTGTTGTTGACACTGTCAAATATAATCTGACTAAATCATGTACTGACACCCTTCTTCAAGGAAATATAGCCTCAAAAACCAACTTTACTACTTTCTTGACTAATTTGAAATGTAATATATATAGCTGCTTATCTTCTTTTGTCAGGATTTTTTTGTTATAAATGTTAACTACTGTGGGTAATATATCATGTTTGCCCTTTATATAGCTTTCACACAATAACTCTTGTACTATCAAATTCCCTCTGAGAACAGTACATTACAGAGTTATCACAAATTTCAGGTTTCTAAAAGACTTTTTTAAAAATTCAGCCTCCTTGGGGCGCCTGGGTAGCTCAGCTGGTTAAGCGTCCGACTTCGGCTCAGATCATGATCTCACAGTTCGTGGGTTCGAGCCCCGCTTTGGGCTCTGTGCTGACAGCCAGCTCAGATCCTGGAGCCTGTTTCAGATTCCGTGTCTCCCTCACTCTCTGACCCTCCCCTGCTTACGCTCTCTCTCTCTCTCTCTCTCAAAAATAAATAAAACATTAAAAAAAATTCAGCCTCCTAATGTTTTCTAATTGAACTTACATACGTGTGTGTATGATAGGGAAATTGTATCATGAAAAAGTTATACATTATTTTCCAAATACCAAAAGACTTATTAATTATGCACATTTCACAGTTTCCTGACAAGAGTTGTTATTAATCTTATATTCAAATATTAAGTAGAAGAAACATATGCTCATGTTGTGTTTTCATTTCATTTAACAACAGCTCTTTCAATGACTGCTGGATGGATAGTCATTATTTCCCTCATAGTTTTAGGTGGTTTAGAGAATGAGGAATTGGATTATAGTATGGTTTGCAGTTAAGTAAATCTTTCTTTATGTCTGTATTAAGGCTCTCTTCCAGAGAACCAGAGCAAAGGTATGCGTGTGTGTGTGTCTGCGCGCGCGTGCACGCACGCTCGCGCATATGATTTATTATAAGGAATCGGCTCATACAATTATGGAGACTAAGAAATCTCTTTTTAATAAAAAAAATTAGGGGCGCCTGGGTGGCTCAGTCGGTTAAGCGTCCGACTTCTGCTCAGGTCATGATCTCAGGGTTTGTGTGTTCGAGCCCCGCATCGGGCTCTGTGTTGACAGCTAGCTCAGAGCCTGGAGCCTGCTTCAGATTCTGTGTCTCCCTCTCTCTCTGACCCTCCCCTGATGCTCTCTCTCTCTCAGATATAAATAAAACATTAAAAAAATATATATTTACTTAGAAGAATTCAGAAGGAGGCTAAGAAATCATAAGATCTACAGTCAGAAAGCAGGAGACGAGGAAAGCCAATATACAATTCTAGTTTCAAAATTGGTAGGCTTGAGACTCAAGAGGAGTGAATGCTTCAGTTTCAGTCTGAAGGTAGACACAAAAATTGATGTCTCTGCCTGAGCAGATAGGCAGGGGGAACACCCCTTTATTTGTGGGCTGCTCAGCCTGTTTGTCCTACTCAGGCCTTTCACTGATTGAATGAGGCAGATCCCCATCAGGGAAGGTGATTTGCTTTATTTACTCAGTCTACTGATTGAAATGTTAGCCTTATCCAAAAACACCTTCATAGACATCTGCAGAACATTTGCTGACCAAATATCTGGGCATTCCATGGCCAGCCAAGTAGACGTAAAATTAACCATCACATGATCTGTGGCTAAATGAAACTTTGTGAAGTATGCCATAACAATACAAAACTTCCTGCTTTCTAACTCTACATATCTATATTTTGAGGTGTAAAATTTTTATTTTGGCTAATTTTAGAAAGAGTGAAGTTGACCTTAAATTTAAGACTAATAATGTAGGAAATCACAGAGCATTTCAATCTTGCCCATTAAGCAGTTTGCCTACTTTTATTGTATTGATTTCAGAGAACTTCGAGGATCTTCTGGAATTGACTATACTCGTGTAATCCTGCCTTCAACATTTTCAGATGTTGGCCCTAATACAAAAAGAAAACTATAGCACAGAACAAACTAAATAACATTTTGGGACTAAATAAAGACTACAGGAGTTTTTGGGTAGTGCATTTGTGGTAGCTATTTCTTATTAAAGAGTGGGGTAGTTATTTGGTAGCATCAAAGGTCCCTCTTGCAATTCCAGTGGTTAGCTTATTTTCCCTATTTAATTGCATCATTGGGCTTTGGGCTTTAAGGTTTACTGCTGTTGGAAACTCTCACTTTATATATTGAGAAAATCCCAAGACATCTCTATAAGTGCTTGAGCTTCTCTTTATAGAAAGTTTAGCTTTGTGGTTAACAGAAACATAGACTAGGTAACTCTAACAATGAAACTACAAAATTGTATTAGAAACTTGAGGATATAAGTTTTTCATCCAAGAATGTAAAAACTATCAATAAATGGTGGCTAATCTTCTAAGTATAAATTACATGATCTTTTAAAGTAAGAGTTTTCATTGATCCAAATTTGGGTCTTCGAGTCAGAAAGGAAGACTACTTTACTTGATTCTAAAATCTCATCGAAATAAAAATTTTAACCAGTGATGTAGAGGGACCTCCCTGACTTGTTTATAAGCGCATCATTACTGGCCTCACAATAAATGCATGTGCTTTCAAACATGTATCGGATCTTGTTCCTTAGAAAATATTCTCTACATACACAGTGAACTGCTTGCAGCACTTTGCACCGGCTCTACTGATTCTCATTCCTCTCATTTGTTTATTCTCACATTTCTAGCCTTCTCCTTTCTGAGCCCTACAATGCCTATTCATTCTTTAAGACTCTGCTAAGGAGTCACTTTCATCTATAGGAAACCTCATTTTGTCCTTATCCACACAGCAAGGTGTGTTAGGTGATATCTCCCTTCCTTGTTTCAGTGTTCTTATATGAGCTCCAGCAATTCTCTTGCCTTAGGTAGCAGCATGGTGGGAAATAATGACTGGGATCATTTTCTGCCCCAAGTGATTACTAACTGTTGCAGGAATTACTATAGAAATGGATTCCAGTGAGAAAGTTCGCAGAATCTACAGGGATAGTTTCAAAAATGGCACAGCTCTTGGCATGAAATTATCATGCTCACATCGATAGTAAGAGAGGCTGAATTATTTGTCTACACTCTCTTAAGAAAGAAAAGCATAGAGTACTAAGAGCAAGAAGAGATATTGTTAAAGATGAGGGAAATGGTACTTGATTGGCTCCCCCTTCCTTAAAGCTAATAAAGAAAACTTCTGCACAAACCAAAGACTGGCATGCTATTCCTGAGTGGACATGTGTTTGTGCACTGAGTTTATTCACCTACTCCGTGTTACTGGAGGCAGGGGGAAGGTTAGTATGGGACAAAAATACCGAGTGATATGACCAGGCAGAGAATGGAAAAGAATAATTCATTGACTTTCCAGTTCTGAAGCAGTACAGAAGGTTGATCCTGCCCATTTCTATAGGCATCAGATTGGAGCCTTGAACTGGACTGGGAGCCAAGGTGTATGAATCAGAGGTAAGCATCTTAAGGTTGCCCACAGAGGGCAGCAGGAAGATAAAATTGTCTTCCAGAGGATCATCAATACCTATGGAATCACCTTGAGGTGGATTCCTTCATCAGCATGGCCTGTAGGTCTCTTACAATGCCCCCTAAATCACAGACAATAGTGGTGAAGATCAACAATGAAAAGGTAGCAACCTTGCCAGGGAAAGTTGCACAGGAGGTATTTTTTTCCTCTGCCTTCTCATGGTTTCAACCCTAGAAGGTAAGCATAGGAAATATAGAAAGTTAAACAGTGCAAAAGAGAGAAGTGCATGCCCATTGCTAACTCCCCAGACTGAGCAAAATTGGAAAGAGAGAGATTTTATTTTTTTAAAGCTTATATATTTATTTTGAGAGAGAGAGAGATAGCACAAGTGGGAAAGGGGCAGAGAGCGACAAGAAGAGAAAGAGAATCCCAAGCAGGCTCTGCACCATCAGTGCAGAGCCTGATGCAGGGCTCAAACTCATGAACTGTGAGATCATGACCTGAGCTGAAGTCAGTTGCTTAACTGACTGAACCACCCAGGTGCCTCAAGAGAGTACTCTGAATTAAATATGATGTCTTTTATTATACTCTTGAAAGCATACTTCCTTTTGTCTATGGTAATTCAATAATGTAAATTACATATATAAGTGGAATTAAACTATTATAGAGATAATGTAAAAATAATAAAATTAGGAAGGAGACAAGTGGATTATTTTAAACAGAGCTACTGCTACATAGAGGACTATTTGGTCTTCTTTCGTATGGTAAGGAAAACAGTTGTAGGTCAACTTTTTAAAGCAGTAACCAACGCAGAACTTCATTTTTCCCCACTGAAAGTAGGGAATTCTATATCACCACATCCATTAGGGCCATAGTAGAGAGAAGCTGTTTTAATATGCTACAATGGCAGGTGATTTTAAAGGCAAATACTAGAGACTTGAACATAAATCTCTAATTCCTCAAATTTCTACAGATTTTGCACTGATGGTAGGAATAGAAGTTATTGGAATCATAAAAGTGATAAGTTAAAATATAACTCTAAGATGACTTTAAATTCTTAACTTGTAGTAATTACAGACAACAAAGCTAAATGTGTTTCTTGGCAGTTGACCTGTCTACTCAGATCCCAGGAGCAAATGAGTAGGTGTGAATTGGCGTGGTGCCCAGAAGAGGATGGGAAGTCGATATTTAATAAGAACAACAAAAAAAGAGCTAAAATTGGAACTGAGAAACTTCTATTTGAAGTTCCTAACCTACGGTGTTCTTCCATCAGTTAGAGATGGTATTTCACAGCAGAGACATGTGGAAATTTACCTATAAATACACACACACATCTATTTTTTAAACTCCTTGCAATATCAGTGAAATGTTGGAAATTTTGAATTATTTGCCAATCAGCTCTGTATTCACCATGTTGGTAGTTAGTGTTTTTTAGTTACATTCAATTTAGGTATCATATAGTTAGGTCCTTTTTTTTTTTAATCTTCTCTGACAGTTAACTGTCTTATAATCAGGTATTTATTTAACTTATATTTAATGTGATTATTGATATCGGCTAGTTTAAAACTACCATGTTATTATTTACTTTCTATTTCTCTCATCTATTGTTTTCCTTTTCTTCATTTTCTGCCTTCTTTTGTAGTTAGTATTTTTTATGATTCTATTTATCTGCGGTTTTGGCTTATTAGCTTCAAAACTTTTTGTTTTGTTTTGTTTTAAACAGTTAATTATCATTTGGGGTATTTAAAAATATTTAAAAAATTAACTTTATATTTGTTCATATATTTACCAATTTTGGTGTTTTTGATTCTGGTAGCATAGGCAGTTAGGTTCTAATAGGAACCCGGAGGCTAGCAATGTGGAGGTCATGGGCAACTATCAGGAAGTCAGAGACCTGTCCAGGAAGGGTTCCATAAGAAGTCAGATCAAACCAGACAGGCCCAAGATAGCAGATGCCATGACAAGAATCCCCTGGCCAAATTAGGACAAAGAAGCACAAAACCCTGCTTCGCACCTCAAGTAATAGATATTTCACCTCCTACTTAACAAGTGTCAATTAAAGATAGAAACCCAGTCCCCTATGGCATACATCCCTCTCTCTTTCCCTCTCCCTCTCCCTCTCCTTCTCTCTCTCTCTCTCTCTCTCACCTTCTCTCATATCTCAAGAGCATACTTTTCACTGTAACAAACTTTCCTGCTTGCATCATTCATCTGCTGTGCTGCATTAATTGTCCTTGAATTCTTTCTCAAGACGAGACCAAGAACTTTTGGCAACTTCTTCAGGATGGGTGGGTCAAGGTCTCTGGGTCATGGGTCTCTGCAGTTCATCCAGTGACAATACTGTTGTGGAGATCAGATTTCCAGTTGACATCATTTTGGTTTGACCTGAAGAATTTTTTAAATATTTCTTGAATATCAGATGCTGACGAAGATTACTTTCAGCTTCTGTATGTTTGAAAAGTCTTTATTTCACCTTTGTTTTCAAAACGTATTTTTGCTGGATATAGAATTATAGTTTACAATTTTTATCTTGCAGTATTTTAGAGATACACCTTTTATTCTCACATCTTTTGGGTTGCTTTATTTCTTTTAAATAAGAATCTATTGTCATTCTTTCTTTTTTCCTTCAATACATAATATGGTCCCCCCCTCCATTTGCTTTACATTTTTCTCTTTATCACTGGTACGAAGTAACTTGATTATCCTATGTTTAAGGTTTATTGTGCTTTTTGAATTTGTAAATTACAGTTTTCACCAAATATGGAGAATTCTCATTTTGTGTTTCCTCTTTCTCAGAGATCAACAGTTACAACTCATCCTTATTGCCCAATGTCTAAAGTTTATAATTTATCTGGTTTTTTAGTTGTTCAATTGTTTTTAATATTTTATTTATTTCTGAGAGAGAGAGAGACAGCATGGGTAGGGGAGGGTCAAAGAGAGAGGAAGACACAGAATCTGAAATAGGCTCCAGTCTCTGAGCTAGCTGTCAGCACAGAGCCCTATGCGGGGCTCGAACCCATGAACCCTGAGATCATGACCTGAGCCGAAGTAGGATGCTCAACTGACTGAGCCACTCAGGCGTCCCTTTTGGTTGTTGAATTAGGGTGCAAGTTTGGTCTCTGTTATTCCTACCTGACTGGATATGGAAGCTGAGCCCAGCAGTACTTTTTAAGATAATTCATATTGAAATTATTTCAAACTTATAGAAAAGTTGTTAGAACAGTACATAGAAAGAACTACAATATACATTTTATTCACAATAGGGAATTTGTTAGAAATGTATAGGATTTGCTTGCTACCCCTCAAAACAAACACACACACACACCCACATACCTCCATTCACATTATTATTAGTCTGTTTTTGAATCTCTTGAAAGCAATTTGCATACATAATGTCCCTTGACCACAAACACTGTAGTATATATTTCACCACAATGTGAACCTCTTTGATATAACCAGCATACATCCTACAAATCAGGAATTCAACATTGATACATTACAATCATTTCCATACACAGAACTCATGTAAGTTTCTTCAACTGTACCAACAATGTTTCCTTTTAATTTCTTGCCCAGAATCTGATCCACTTGTACCTGTTACATTAAAGTTTTAAATCTCAAACAGTTTCTCCTTCTTTCCCTCTCTTTCCTGTGCCCACAAGTTTTAAAAAGCACAAGTCTCTTCCTCGTTTTTATCTGACTAAACTTCAGATTTAGGTATTTATTATTTAAAATATTGCCTAAACAAGTACTGTGTAGATTTTGACCCAAATCTAGTCATCATTTTGAAAGGCATTGGAATGTGAAAGGGCTAAAGGTTTGTTGAAGAGCAGTTTAGTATGTTATGTGCGTTCATTAATCCATAGGTGTCCCCAGCTAATGTGGCCAACCTAAGTTTTATAGCATAGGGTTTGGGTCATGAATTTGAGGCATTAGGGGAAAAGTAGTGCGTGCCTGGGTAACACTGTTGGGTGACACCAGGGAAAGGGGAAAGAGTGAAGGAATCATCTTGTTCTTCCACAGTAACTCACACTTCAATCATAGCAACTGTAACTTCTTAATAGACTTCTGGACTGTGCATTTGCTTACCTATTCTGTGATTTTTTTTTTGGTAGCAGAAGCCTTGTCTTACACATTTTTATATACCCTGCACTTAGCTCAATGCCTAGTCTGTAGTAGGAATTTAATACGTAATTTTGGAAGAGATAAATAATGACTAAAGTTTTGTGGTATAGAACTTGATGAATGAATAGAACAGTTTCTGAGGGGTACCTGGGTGCTCAGTCACATATGTGTCTGACTTCAGCTCAGGTCATGATCTCATGGTTCATAGGTTCAAACCCCATGGGCTCTATGCCGACAGCTCAGAATCTAGAGCCTGTCTCGAATTCTGTGTCTCTTTCTGAAACTCCCCCACTTGTGCTCTGCCTCTCTCTCTCTCTCAAACATGAATAATTGTTAAAAAAAAAAATAGGACAGTATATGAGACTGAGATCTGAATGCACAGACCTTGTGAATTTGTGGTATGGTCTGCAGGAGAAGGTCATAACAATAATTCCTCTAACAACTTCAAGAGTAATAGGGCTACCTTTTAACTTTGAAAAGTTTTCTCTACGTGTTCAAGGACTTTTGCTCCGTCAGATCTTCAGGATTTGAATGGTTTTTGATAATCTGTGGTCAGGTTCCCTGAAGGCAGTATCTTTACTATCAGGGACACTTTTTCCAAATAAAGAGTATATTCTGGGTGGAAAAAAAGGCAAGTATCCTTAGAAGCTGAGATACAATTCATTCTCTTCCCTGTGGTGATTAATCTGTGAAGCAGAATGATAGAATGGTGAATACCATATGGTGTTGGT
The DNA here is from genome assembly GCF_008692635.1 of Crocuta crocuta. Taxonomy (NCBI): domain Eukaryota; kingdom Metazoa; phylum Chordata; class Mammalia; order Carnivora; family Hyaenidae; genus Crocuta; species Crocuta crocuta. The sequence continues at coordinate 4,593,213 of NW_027530644.1, read as the reverse complement.
ATCAAACAAACCTGAGTTGAACTCCTGACTCTGCCAAATCCTAATCAAGTAACCCTAATGCAATTTACTTGACCTTTTAATGTCAGTCATGGTCCCGCAGTCAACAATTGACATACTTCAAAGGTTATAATTGAAGAGAACATAACAAGGGTGTGTAAGATTCAGGAAGTAAGGGAGGGTAATGAAAAGCCAGAATGAAAAGCCAGAACTAGCAACAACAGGAAGCTGTTTCCACCTGGGGTTTATAAAGGGAAAGAAGGGGAAAGGTGTTACCATGTCCCAGAGACAGCTGGAGACACAGAAGTGGGACCACTAACTTGAACTATGGTCATGAGGAAAGTCAGTCCCTGCCAGAACCTTAGCAAGGTGAGTCCATCTTCTGATCACTTCTCTTACTCTCTTTCACCTCTGAGTTCCTCTACCTTCTTAGCCCAATCAAGAGACAAAGGCCACAGAGCCTAGGAAAAGAAATCCTTAAGGGTCAGACTCTCAGTGTGCAGGACAGGGCCGAAAAATGCAAAGAAGAGATGTTGAGAAAAATAGAGAGTAAAGATGTTCCCTAATCATCAATTCCGCTTTCTGCAAATTGTTGATTATAATCATTTCTTCCACATAGATAAAGGTTGTGGATAAGATAATGGATGCAAAGCATTTAACATGAAGCTTAACACATTATTAATACTTGTTAAGTATTAAAGTATCCTCTGAAAGTTGTCCAAGACTTTGATTGGAAGGATCCTAACTTGTGAAAAGAATTCTTTTCTAATTAATTTCTTATTTCAAAACAAATGAACTAGAATCCAAGAATGTGTCTTCCATTTTCAGGATGTACATATACACATTACTGGCATGAGATTTGGATTTAGAAAGACCCAGGCTCAAATCTGAGGTCCAGTTTCTTTACTAACCATTTCATTTGACCTGAGCAACTGTGTATTTCATATGATCCAAAGTTTTTTCAACTATAAAAATAAGGGAATAATAGCTACTACTTTACAGATGTGTATCAAAAATAAAATAGTCAGACATATGATAGGTATTCAGAAGTTAGTAATGGGTTGCTTTAATATTATTTTAGAAGCTAAATATGGTATTGTATATTAGAGAGCATAAAGAGATATAAGATAGACCTTTATTTTGTTACTCTGTTTTCTTTCTTTCTTTTTTTCAGAGTGTTTTCTTTCTAACATGGTAATTTTATTACATGGATAGTTCACTTCAAAAACTGTCCACAGATTATCCAACATTAATATTTAAATATCTGTGTATTGGAAACTTAGGCAAATATCCTAACAGCAGAGACTGAGATTAATGCTAATATTCAATCTACAAAAAGACAGAAAAACTCAATAATCCTGAAATATACTTTTATGTTCTCCATTACCAAATAAAAAGATAACAGGTTGACTTCAGATGTTCTCAGTAAAATGCTTTCTTGTTCAACCTGACTTTCTTTTCCTTAGACTAAGCTATACAGAGTCTTTTTGGACAATTACACAATTTTCCTTGCCCTGCTTGGTCAAGAAACTAGAGGGAAATGTTTAGGGAAAAAATAGAATCACTCAACTTTTTCTTAGAGGAAACCAGCAAATGTCACTGAGTGAGAAATGTTCTTGATGCAGAAGAATGCACTAGTGATGAGCATATTTACCATTCTTGATGACTACATCAAGCTCACACCACCATCAGCATTCAGTGCAGCACCACAACCTGCAGGAAACCATCCCATTTGTAAAAGGTCAAACGTTGGTGGCCCTAAGCTTTTGAAATAAAGCAGAGAAAACAATTTCAGAGCTATTTACTACCCTGTTCTCTGACAGCTTTTGTCCCGGCTTCCAGTAAGAGAGATTTGCTTTTATAGTCACAATCCTTTAAGTAAATACGATGCTTGTGGCTACAAAAATGCATTTGATTGCTTTCTTTTAGTCCTAAGGCTTTTATCTTGTTTCTAAAATCATAAAGCCCACTAGACATTGCATTTTTCCAGGAGTATTGACTGGTGTCCACCCTATACATTTAGGTAATCAGATAAGGGTATAGATGATGATAGAGTAACTTGGGTAATGCAGGAAGGAATTTATAATACATGAAGGCTCTTTTACAGGGGAAGTAATGTGCCTTTTGGAGGGTAGAAAAATTGTTATTATTGTTTGGCTGTAACATTTAGCATTTCTAATATACTTCCTAGCCTTTTTGTGTATTAACAAGAAAATATTTGGAGGTGCTTACGCATTCTTTAACAGAAAGAAACACACATACAAATGATCAAACTTGCTGTCATACCTCAAAAATGCTGTATCAAAATAAGGAGTAGCAAATATAAAGCAGACAGATATCTACACAAAATCAGGTATAGTTCTTATTAGGATTGATGGTTGAAATATATTCTACATGTACTTTTAGTGAAATAAAGGCATACATGGAAAACATCTTAAGAAAATGACATTTGTTCAATTTTAAGATTACTTACATTTATTTTTAAAAATTTTTTTAAATGTTTTATTTGTTCTTGAGACAGAGAGAGACAGAGCATGAACAGGGATGGGGCAGAGAGAGAGGGGGGACATAGAATCTTAAGCAGGCTCCCGGCTCTGAGCTGTCAGCACAGAGCCCGACACGGGGCTTGAACCCACTGTGAGATCAAGACCTGAGCCAAAGTCAGATACTCAACTGACTGAGCCACCCAGGTGCCCTGAGATTATTTACATTTAAAGTGAACATCCTAACACATTTATTTCACACTTTTCCACACAGTTTTAGAAATCCAAGCAATTCAGAGTATCATTACTACTCTCATTTTATATAAGGAGGAACTTAAATGATTTTGTGACTTTTCCTGAGGTCACATAATGGGTAGAAAAAAATTGCTTTTCGATACTATGAAGCAAGTAAGGAAAGTGAAAATAAGATGATGTATTCTCAAACATTTTCTCTAGGCCTGTTTTTTACACTGCTGTAAATGTAATAAAGAGCTTGATGAAATCCACTCAACTACCATCAGATCTTTTAGGCCAACAATTATGATACATTCCAAGATAGTCAACTGTGTTCAACATGTATTTCTATACCAGTTATGCAACAAGCTTTGTTAATCTATGGATAAGGACAATGACTAGTAAAGATGAGGTTCTTTCCTTCACAGAGTGCAAAGTCATATATAAATGTAGTCAGTGCTACTGAAGAAGTATTAAAGGATGTTATTGTGACGTATAGATAGAGGGTCAGAAAGTCTTCACTAAGGAAATTCTACAGGAAAACTAGAGATTAGCAGACAAAAAGAGTGACTATTGTTGTTAAAGAAAATAAAAAGGCAGAGTTGAGTGAGAAGAATAGCATTCCAGGTAAGGAAACAGCTTATTCAAAAGCTCAGAGTGAGATAGACAAATGAGTGCACTTAAGGAACCAAAATGAGTCTAAGAAGTCCAGTAAGGTTGGATTATAGGGGCTATGATGGAGAAAAGAAGAAGCTCAAGGACTTAAAATAAACTAACTTGCACGAAGACTTATTAAGTTAACTCAAAGGATCATATTGTCAAATCAGACTCCTAAGAATCAGGAATCTTATCTAGTATCAAGCGTTACTACTAATAATAAGGATAAGCAATCTTAAGAACTAGGCAAAACAGAAGTTTGGGACAACAAATGTAGCTCCATAGATCCTTCTTCTTAACGTATTAAATGTATTCTTTGGCTCACATTTATTTTTTTATTTTAATTAAAAAAATTTTTTTACATTTATTTATTTTTGAGAGACAGAGACAGAACACAAGTGGGGGAGGGGCAAAGAGCGAATAAGACACAGAATCCAAAGCAGGCTCCAGGCCCCGAGCTGTCAGCACACTCCTTAGTTCACATTCAAACATGAGATATCTACATAACACATGGGGTCATCATTTACACAAAAAAGAATTACATAGGTTATGTAATAGTCTGCCTGGAGCCATGCCCCAGAAATCCAGAGTTCATGTTTGTTTGCCGTTAACAATGCTGTACAAATCTAGTACATCTTGTTCAATATGGAGAACAGATTGATGAAGAATATTATAGGAAGGAAGAACAGTTGCAAGCTTATGAAATGGTGAGCATGGCTTGACTTCGGATATCCCACAGTGGTGTCCAAGAGAAGAAGGCTGATGGGAGAGATATTTACAAGTCAGAGTCCATGGGACTTGATGATTAAATACATACAGGAGGTGAAAGAAAATAAGGAGTTAAGGATCATTTATATTTGAACCATGAGGCAGATGGGGCCATCTGCTGAACTAAGCAAACATCTGAAAAGGAGTAGATTTGGGTGTCTAGATGACTCAGTCCATTAAGTGTCCAACACTTGATTTCAGGTCAAGTCATGATCTTGCGGTTTGTGGGTTTGAGCCCTGCATTGGGCTCTGGACTGGCGGTGCAGAGCCTGCGTGGGATTCTCTGTCTCCCTCTCTCTCTACCCCTCTCCCATTTGCTCTCTCTCTCTAAAAATAAATAAATAAACATCAAAAAAAAGAAAAGACGTAGATCTGGCAGTCAAAAATGTGGTCAACTTTAGACATCTCAAGTGTGAAGTGATTAGTAAATGTAAAAGGAAGATTCTAGTAGGCAGTTGGATAAATGGATAAAGACCTCAGGAAAAAAGCCCTGGGCGGGAGAGTTGGGAGTTGCTAGCACAAAAATATCCATTGAGGCCATGGGAATGACTTAGTTTGTCTGAATAGATAAATTTGGAAGAAAGCAAGAAGAAAATCTAGCAAATTGTAAAAAGCACAAGGTGGGTAAGGTGAACAAAAGGACCTTGGTATGCAATTAAGAAGCCAAGGACTGACTAGATTAATAAAAAGAATGTTTGTGTAAAAGCTTCTGAGTGTCTAAGCAGGTGAAAATTGCTCATTTGATTTAATAATGTGGATGAGACATTGGAATAAAGCCCAAATACAGAGATGGAAACAAAGTGGATAAGTAGCTTCTTCCAAAGGTAGTTTGTGAAGTCAGGAGCAAGATAGGGTTATAAATAAACGATTTAGGTTCAAGAAATTAATGAGATGGGTGCCTGGGTGGCTCAGTTGGTTAAATGGCCCTCTTTTGGCTTTGGCTCAGGTCATGATCTCACAGTCATGAGACTGAGCCTTGTAGCAGGCTCCACACTCTCAGCGTGGTATTGGTATTCTCTCTTCTCTCTCTCTGTTCCTAACCCAGTTCTCTCTCTCTCTCAATAAATACATAAACATTAAAAAAAAGAAATTAATGATAAATATCTCAAGAAATATGAGAGAGTAGTTATTTTGAATGCTGATGGTGGAGCTTCATTAGGAAGAACTTTAAAATGGAAAGATCTCTTAGCTCCTTATCTAGGTTATAATCAGTTTTGAGACTTGCATCATTTTCTATATTCCCCCAAATCAGCAGAGGGCTATGCATAGAGGAGCTTAAGACATATTTTTTGAAAAGGGATATTTTTTAATAGTTTATTGTCAAGTTGGTTTCCATATAACACCCCGTGCTTATCCCCACAAGTGCCCTCCATGCCCATCACCCCCTTTCTCCTCTCCCCCACCCCATCAGCCCTCAGCCTGTTCTCAGCATTCAAGAGTCTCTCATGGTTTGCCTCCCTTCCTCTCCCCAACTATTTTCCCCTTCTTCTCCCCCATGGTCCTCCGTTAAGTTCCTCCTAATCCACCTATATGTGCAATCATATGGCATCTGTCCTTCTCTGCCTGACTTATTTCACTCAGCATAACACCCTCAAGGTCCATCCATGTTGCTACACATGACCAGATTTCATTGTTTCTCATTGCCATGTAGTATTCCATTGTATAGATAAACCACACCTTCTTGATCCATTCGTCAGCTGATGGACACTTAGGCTCTTTCCATGTTTTAGCTATTGTTGAGAGTGCTGCTATGAACATTGGGGTACATGTGCTCCTATGCCTCAGCACTCCTGTATCCCTTGGGTAAATTCCTAGCAGTGCTATTGCTGGGTCCTAGGGGAGTTCTATTGTTAATTTTTTGAGGAACCTCTACACTGTTTTCCAGAAGGGTTGCACCAGTTTACATTCCCACCAACAGTGTAGGAGGGTGCCCATTTCTCCACATCTCACCAGCATCTGTAGTCAAAAAGGAATCTTTTTGAAAATTACTATCTGAAGAAAAACTGAGTCCAGACTAGTTCTTTGTTGGCACGAACAAGGTAAGACTTCTAAGTAGGAGTTCAGTATAACTGTTCAGCGTGCCCTTACTGCATTCTTCCCGTTTTTTGTTTTTGATTTGTTTTAATCTACCAAATCTGGTGAACAAGCATGTGGTTAGGAAATAAAATAATCCATTCATTTTAGCTTTGTCAAAGGAGCTAAAAAAGATAATCTGTTATACAAGTTATTACAAAATGCACTCCTAATACAGAGAGGAATTTCATGGGCTTGCTACTAAATTATCCATACTACTTTCCTACTCTGCTTTCTCAATAATGGAAAAAGAACTGGTGTGCATTGATATGATAGGCTCATAAACGTCGTTATGATTTAAATATGAAAATGTTGGTAGGAGTAAAAGTATTTGTTTTTAACTTGCAATAATAACAATAATAAGAATTACAATAATAATAATCTCTTGTTTTTAAAAGAGATCATGTCAATGATTCATCATCAGAATGATATTTTTTCCTATAGGAGACTATGCATTTATACTAATTTACCTCTTGGTAATCAATGGCATTCAGTTGATTATTGAATTTAGGAACCAATTATTTAAGCAAGGAAGAGAAGTGGAATATTTGAATGTGAAGAGAATCACTACTTATCTTTTATAATATTATCTTTAGTCAATTGAACTTATTAACTCATAGAATTTTCAAGAACCACTACTAACTAGGAAGAAATTTATGTTTTACCTTTTGACTGAGAATTAGGCAGTTCAAGTTTTTTCAGTTCATCTAATCATCAAGGGCTACTTAGGATATAAGTGCAAAATATCCATAATGACCCGCCTTTCAGTGAATTCACTAAAAGAAAAAAAAAAACCTGCTGAAACATAAAATAATTGCCAGAAAAGATAACATTTCTATTTGTTATAATTACACTGATGTTCCTTACTGCTTCCATTGTGAACATCCCTAAAATGCCATCAGGTTTATGAGTCCATAAATCTGGAAAATGCCTTACAGTGAAATAATGGTCATCTGTTTCTAAATTAAAATGATATAACACTGAGGGCTGATATGTATAAAGTTGTTAACTCCTATAAGTAAAACATTAAACAAAGGGAAATCTTTCTCAGATTTGATATTTCTAAAATTACTATGCAGATAAAGAATTTCAAAGAAATAGAGAATTTTTCTTTTTACACTGACAAATAAATCAGGATGTAGCAGACCTCTTCATCCAGTCTTGGCTGCAGATATGGTTGGAGATAAATAGTGGGAAGTGTAAAGAACTCAGTTATCACTTTTAAATTAATAGATGAGTAACTTCTGAGTAGGCATTCCTGAACAGAGTGCTCACAAAATGAATTAATATGTAGAGATAGAAAGATGCTCTGACCAAGGCCATGTAGGAAGAAAACGTATTACGCTAATTGCACCAGAGTCCTACCACTGGGTCCTCGTGCTCCATAGAAAAGAGTGTAAGCCAACAGAAAACTTCCCATACAAACTGCTTACTACAATTAAATAAGATGTAACTTTCGCTTCTGAATGTGCTTTCTGAAATATAATCTAAGAAAAGATGACAGCTTCCCCAAATATCTCACCTGCCCACTGGTCGTTACACCTGAATTACGTGGCATGATGTCTGGAAGTACCACACTGGTATCACTCTGAAGGTTAGGTACACTACGTTGCCTTTTAAAAGAAACATAGTGTTGGAGGAGGTCATGGAGGGGATGTAAGCACCGGTTGACTTCAGAGCTGGGCCCCGGGCCAGTCAGAGGCTCCTCACCCCCGCCCCTGTTCTTGACATGGACACCCGACCCACTGTTTCCTGCCCACTGTGGACTTGAGAAAACAACGTGTTGTTGAGACGATCTAGATAGTATATGTGAATGAAGATCCCCAGTGAGGCCTCTATATAACAAAAGATTCTGGCAGGCAGACTTGGAGAGCTACTTGTCTTACGGCTGCTCAAGACAAACTTCCTAAGTAGCTTTGCTTATTAAACGTGCCGCCTACCAGCCTGGGGTGGCCTCCCTCTTTCTTCAGTCTCTCCTCGCACTCAGTGTGCAGAGGCCAGTTTCAGATTTCACCCAGGAAACTCCCAAGTTTATGAACCAACAAACAGTTTCATTAATTCTTTACTAGACAGAAAGGAACAGATACCACGTTTGAATGTGTTCAAGGAGTGTGATAAATATATATTGAATTAAGGAACTGTCAGCACATAACAGAAAAAGACAAAAAAGAGACAGCGTACTCTATCTAATCTTACTATGTCTGAGACTGAGTTTAAGCTACACAGTTTGCTCTCATTGGCTCCCATTTTGCTTAGGAATCCTTTGACATGGTCCCTGTATACTGCAATTCAGCTCTTTGTGAAATTTTATTGTATTACAATAGTTTCTTTGGTATACTGCAATGAGTCCAGTGAGAATCCAACCAGAATCCTGTTCTTGAATTCCTTACTAATTATGTGAATTTAAACAGGCATTTCACCTACTTGTGTGCTTCCCTGCTCAGAGTAGTTTTGCTATTTTCTCTCTTTTGTGTGTATGTGTATGTCTTCACCATTATATCAACACTACAAATAGACTTTCTTACAGATATCTTTTTGGGGGCACTTGTGTGAGAGTTCCTTTGCTAGATAAATGTTCCTCTGCCTTTTCAGAGTATAATTACTGGGTCATCGGTTAAGCGTAGTTTCTGCTTTATGAGGCATTACCAAATGTTTTCCAAAATGTACCAATCTACATTTATACAAGAAATGGATTAGAGTTTTTATTTTATCCTACATCTCAATCAACCCTTGATATTATGATATTCTGTAATGTTTTCCAATCTGAAGGGAGGGAACAATTTTAGCGGTGTTTTAATTTTCATTCTGCTGATTACTAGATTGAGCACATTTTGTTTATTGTTAATCTGGCATCCCATTTCCAGAAATTGCCTGTTCCTGTCCCATGCCATTTTTTATTCAGTTATTCAGTTTTTAAAATCTTGATAGATAGGAGGTCTTGATAGTATCTAGATATTAAGTCTTTGTTGCTCAAACATTTGCAGATGATTATGCAAATCAGAAGTTTTGCTTTTAGCTTTTGTTACATTGCCACTTAATGAAAATATTTAAATGTACTCACATTAAAATTTTATTCTTCTTACATTTTTGCTTTTTGGGCCTTATTTAGGAAATCATTATCTGCTTTGATATTATGTTTTCTTTTCAAATGCTTTTATCAAATCTTTGCTTTTTACATCTATCTCTTTAATCTTTACGGAAATTTTTACTTCTTTCAAGATTCAAACTTAATTTAGAAAACTCAGGAAGAGAAGGAAAATCTCCTGTACTTACCTGAATTTTTACTTTTTCCATTGTTTTTTCTTCCTTCCTAATGTTCCAAGGTTTTTGTTTTTCTTTTTTATCATTTCCTTTCTGCTTAAAGCATTTATTTCAGGCATTCTTTTAGGGTATGTTTCCTGATGACAAATTCAAGTTTTCCTTCATCTGAACTCCCTAATTCTGTCTTGACTTCTGCTTCATTTCTGAAGTATATTTTGCTAGCTACAGAATTCAGAATTAACAATTCTTTTCTTTCACCACTTGAAAAATTTCTCTCTTCTTTATGGTCTTCACAGTTTCTGTTGTAAAACCCACTGTCCTTTGAATTGTTTTTCTCCTACAAGTTGTTTCTTGTCTGTTCTCAAGATTCTTATCTTTGTCTGCAGCTCTCAGAGGCTTGACTATGATGTGTCTTGGCTTGGATTTCTTTGGGTTTTCCTGGGGTTAGCTCAGTTTCCAGAGTCTGTAGGTTTGTCATTTGCCACTGAGATAATTTCAGCTCTTACTTACTTAAGCACTTCCTTCCTTCTTTTCTTTTTTTTTTTAATAGTTTATTGTCAAGTTGGTTTCCATGTAACACCCAGTGCTCATCCCCACAAGTGCCCTCCTCCATGCCCATCACCCCCTTCCCCTCACCCCCACCCCCAAAGTCCTAAGTGGTATTCAAGAGTCTCTCATGGTTTGCCTCCCTCCTTCTCCCCCACTATTTCTCCCCTTCTTCTCCCCTACTTCCTTCTTTCTAACCACATTTTAAGTGCTCAAAGTTACTTGTGGCTTGTGACTACCATATTGAACAGTTCAGG